>NC_054376.1:64345995-64455995 GCF_017654675.1 Xenopus laevis
GGGAAAGCCATCTCCCATTGACTCCATTTTAATTAAACAATTCACACTTTTTCCCTGTAATATGAAAATAGTACCTCAATAATTATTTCTCATTTCCTCTTTAAGGCTATTAGTGACAGAAATTCAACTTCCCACATCATTTATCTTAAAGGGTTTGTCCACCTTCCAAACACTTTTTTCAGTTTAGTTTTTATCAGATTGTTCACCATAAACAAAGACTACTTTAAATTGCTTTCCATCTTTTATTTTTTTACTATTTTCCCAATATTTAAAGGGGTGGTTCACTTTTAAGGTAACTTTTATTATATTATAGAATGACCAATTCTAAGCAACTTTTCCATTGCATTTCATTTATTTTTTATAGTTTTATAGTTATTTGCCTTTTTCTTCTTACTCTCTACAGCTTTCAAATGGTCACCGCTGACTCCTTTCTAAAAAAACAAATGCTCCGTAAGGCTACAAATGTATTGTTACTTTTTATTATTGATCCTTCTATTCAGGCCTCTCCTATTCATATTCCAGTCTCTTATTTAAATCAATGCATGGTTGCTAGGGTAATTTGGACCCTAGTTACCAAATTGGTTAAGATGCAAATTGAAGAGCTGCTGAATAAAAAACTTAACTGGGGGAAAAAGTGAAAACCAATTGCAAATTATCTCAGAATATCACTCTCTACCTCATACTAAAAGTTAATTTAAAGGTGAACAACCCCTTTAAGTCTGCCAGCTCAGTGATCCAGGAGCATTCTGAACTGTTATAATTTGCTACATTTAGTTGACATAATTAGTTGCTACATTGCTCAGCAGCATCTGTGGAATATGAGCAACTATTGTATCAATTCTAACAGCTGCCTTTAATGTAACTCAGGGATTCTGCTCAGTAGGCAACAAATGTATCAATTAAATGTATCAATTTAGAATAGTTGAACAGTTGGCGACCCCCCCCCCAGCTGATTTAGAAGGTGAAAATTTAACTTTTCACTTAAATTTCAGGTAAACAATCTAAAACCAACAGAACTGAAAAAAGTGTTTGAAGGTGAACAACCTATGTAAAATACAATAATGTTGATGTATTTACACCTAAAATATCACCTAGTATAGTTCTGTTGCAACTGCCTCACAGAAATTCGAAAAAGCTAAAACATTAAAATTAGGGACAATAACATGTTCAGTATGTTATCTCAAGTGTTTTTATGCTTATACTTATATATATAATTGTACTAAGTAAATACAGATATGGAATCTATTCTCGGGAATGCTTAGGACTTTTCTAGTAATTTGGATCACCATACATTAAATACTAAAATCATTTAAACATTGAATAAACCCATTAGGATTGTATTGTCACCACTATGGAGTCATGCAGCTTCATGTACAAGGTACTATTTTTTTATTGAAAATAAAATCATTAAAAATGAGTTTCTGGGTAAGAGATCCCATATAAACCTTTTGCTGTTCTGTGCTGAGAATATGAAGCAACAAATTATTGTTTACCTGTTGCCATCCTTTTCGTGCTTCCTACTACAAGACTGTCAAACACCTGTCCCTGGATCCTCTCCAGCATCTCCCTCTGTTTTTTATGATTACTTAATGATGACACCAGCATCTGGGCAAATATATATCCACCTATGGAAAAGGCATGGACATAAAGCATGCGAGAACTAAGGTCCTTCTCTGCTACCAGTAGATCAAGCAGCTTTCCTGCATAGTCCAGGCCTTTACTGGGCCACAAAAAGTGTGATACAAAGCTTTCTGCCACCAGAACATCAAAGCCCAATTTAAAGTAAAGATGGATATACTTCTCATAAGAATGTGCTTTTGAGCCCAACCAGGGAAGCAACAGCAAGAGGGGGCGAGATGGCCTACAGTCCCTAGGAATTGAAGGGTCTGTGTACAAAAAGACAGAACTGGAGAACTTTTTAATATTGCTTGATTGGAAAGGCTCAGATGATGCCTGAGCTTTGGGAGGAGATCCTGCACAGGTGGTAATTTCAGGGTCAAGAATCGTGGAGTTGGACTGGATAAAATGCCCCTGCAAGTAAAAAGATCATTTGTATTACTATTATGTTCTTGTAGATGGACAGCAAAGTTATAATACAACTGTATGTGTGTTAAATTAGAACAATAAATTAAAAAGTTATTGATATTGCCCCACCAAGGACTCTATAATCAGCAACTTATCAATTCCTCTACCATGTTTATACTTAATATCATCATTATTATCATTTGCAAACAGTAACACAACTAGTGTTAGATTAAAAGAATTTTATTTTGGTGAAACATTGTTCACAAACTACATGTCCACTACTTTTTTTTTTTATCACCACCCTTAGCCTTCCTGTTATGTTTTATTTCCTAAGAGGTTAACAGGTGGTGTGACCTAGCAGATATAAGAAATCATCTTGTAACACTGGTGGTATGTTCAGCTAAATGGGCCAGTCATAAAATACTTGGGGAGACAGCATAAGTAGTAAGTGGATAGGTGGGGTGCTGTTTAGGCTAACCATAAGACAGTTACTTGCCTTGGGTAGCTGTACATCTTGGAAAGTATGGCAAACTCGCACACCCAGGCCTTCTAAAGATCCGCCAGGTGCTCAATTGCTTGGAAGGATCGGCACCCTCCTCATACAACGAAGGAAGAAAGCAAATGGCACTCACAGCATGTTCAAGCAGGGAAACCCTTGCGTATATTTATTTGCACACGATGCAACGTTTCGGGGAGGTCCCCTTTGTCAAGCATGACAAGCTTGACAAAGGGGGACCTCCCCGAAACGTTGCATCGTGTGCAAATAAATATACACAAGGGTTTCCCTGCTTGAACATGCTGTGAGTGCCATTTGCTTTCTTCCTTAGCTGTACATCTTAGCCAGACTCTGGCCATTGCAGTCTTTTTACTTCTGTATATTACAGCAGAACCCTGATTTTAAGTTTCTCAAGGAACCAAGCAAAATTAATCTTAAAATCTGGAAAAACTTAAAACCTGGGCGGGACTGCAAATAAGAGGTGTATAATTCAAAATTAGTCATTGTTTTCTGCACTTTGCAGGCTGTGTCATGCATTGTATAACATTGCCACAGGCCTCAGGGCATAGGGTGTATGTACGTGAACAGCAGACCTGGGTCACTTCACCCCATGAGTTTGCATATGCCTATTTAATTATATGAAGACTGTGGCCAATATTTATGGCCACACCTTTCAGGTAAACCAGGCCTTTCACTTCCTACTTTGCTACAAATGGTTTTCCTACTGAGTTGAAATGAGGACAACTTTCAGATTATTTCCTGGTAAATTCATTCTCTAAACTGGAGATTTACCCTCAAAACAGAATCACCTGTTTACATAAAACAGGTCCTCCAACAAATTATGTACTTTTCCTCAGTGATTTTCCAGACACATCTCCTCAGTTCATCCCCAGTCGCCCGTATTTTAATTGCCTTATAGTACATACAATATTCTGTTCCCTTCTCTTGCTTTATTTCAATTATTTTTTGTGCACTATAAATTGTGATTGTGTTGAAGATAAGAAGACATAGCCATGCCACCTTTGTTCTTTGACCCATTTCACTTCACACTCTGTTTGACCCCCATATGATTAAATAAGGTTGAGTCTATCCGGAGAGGTTTAACATTCTTACTCAGAACATGGATTCTAATCCGCTAAATCATTCTACAATTAAGAAGGTGTTTACACTGTCAATGAAGAAACCATCAGTTTGCTCTAATCATCCCCATGGTGCGTGTGCTGCACACTGAAAGGATCAGTGTTCATCAGAACTCACAAAAGACAGATTTTAGCCTAAAAGTACACCCTTGTGGATCAATGCCGTTTGGCATACTTTCCGCTGGCAGAGGAAAATGCCTCAAACGTCAGTAGTCCACGAGTTGAACGGAGAGAGGGAGAGTGTATAAAGGGCCACACATGGAACGGTAGTCTTCTTACTGTTCCTATAATTTACACAGAGCATAAGAATAACTGAACAGTAAGAATTGGAGAACTTTGGCTCCTTTCACTTCCTCGTCTGCCTGTGTGTACTGCATGTGCGACATGGTGCATCCCCAGATGAAATTTTTAAACTTACATACATGGGTATCGGGCAGGATAGGGAAATTATACATACACACACACACAAAGATTGTATCTGTGTGTGTCTGATCACCTTAAAGGAATTGTTCAGTGTAAAAATAAAAACTAGGTAAATAGATAGGTAGTGCAAAATAAAAAAAGTTTTGAATAATATAGTTTAGTTAGTTAGCCAAAAATGTAATGTATAAAGGCTGGCCTGACAGGATGTGCAACATAATAGCCAGAACACTACTTTCTGCTTTGCAGCTCTCTTGGTTTCCACTGATTGGTTACCAGGCAGTTACCTATCAGACTTGGGGGGGGGCACATGGGACATAACTGTTGCTTTTGAATCTGAGCTGAATGCTGAGGATCAATTGCAAACTCACTGAACATTTATGTCCCATGTGACCCCCTTTAAAGTCACTCCAGTCTTTATACATTACTTTTTGGCTGACTAACTATATTACAAACATTTTTTATTTTGCACATACTATCTATTTACTCAGTTCTTATTTTTACACTGAACTGTTCCTTTAAGGGTGCATCAAAGGGCGAGCTCTTGGGGCAATGGCAAACTGGGAAATTTGTTCAAATCTCTACCGCGGGTGACAAAACTCTCTGAAAATGCTTACCATTTACTTACCTTGCAATTGTCACAAGCAAATTACTTTACTAGCAGTGATTCAGCTTCATCACACAAAAATGCCTGCTCTTACAAATTCAGATTTGTCACCTGTGGTAGCAATTATTTAAAGGAACAGTTCAGTGTAAAAATAAAAACTGGGTAAATAGATCTCTCTCTAACTCTACTTAGTTATAGTTAATCAATGACTTGAAGAGGGACCACATGGGACATAACTGTTCAGTGAGTTTGCAATTGACCCTTAGCATGCAGCTCAGATTCAAAAGCAAATAGTTATGACCTATGTGCCCCCCTCCAAGTCACTGATTGGTTACTGCCTGGTAACCAAGGCCGGACTGACAATCTGTGGGTTATGGCAAATGCCAGAGGGGCTGCTAAAATGTGCCATAGAAAGTCAGTATTTAGTGGGCTGGTTGGGCCTCTGTGTGGGCTGAGTGGGCCTCTGTGTGGCCTATTTTAATTCTCAGTCCGGACCTGCTTGTAACCAATCATTGGAAACAGGCCCGGATTTTTAACTCAGCCTCCCCTAGGCCAAAGGGTCCTCACATCGCCCCCCCCCCCATTTGCATGCATGCGCAGGTTCCTGCCGGAGCACTGGGGGATTAGGTTGCAGAAGATTTAAAAAGCTGTGCATCCTCAGTGTTTCCAAAACATGGCGGCTGGGCGGCTGAATAAATAGGGCTTATGTTGGACATGCTTTCTGCCTGCTATTTTAATTCAGAATATGCATGGTTAATGCCTTGCATTATTTCTTGCACTAGCTCTCTCTGGTCATAATCAGGCTGGCGCCGCACGGGTGACGGCACGATGACGAGCACGTAATGATGTCATCGCGCGCAGCCCAGAAGAGGAGATCTGCACCACTGTCGGAATGAAGACAGACAGTACAGCACAGTCGGCACGGCAGGAGCCCGGGTTCGGGACGGGATGGCTACACGGCGGCCTTAGTATTATAAATATATAATACACAAAAGCCATGAATATCTTGTAAATTATATCCCTATAAACGGTGAGTAGTGATGTCATCAGTTATAAACGGTGAGTAGTGATGTAATTTCTGTCACATGACTCATTAGAATTTGTGTATTATAATTAATAAAGTACCCCCAGTTGTAAAATATGAGGATATTATAAGTTACCTTCGGAGTTCCATGACCTGTATAAAAACACTCGGCCTTCGGCCTCGTGTTTTTATATGGTCATGAAACTCCTGTAACTTATAATATCCTTATATTTTACAAGAGGGGGTACTTTATTCACTATATTCACAATACCAAAGCTGAGCTCAGCTGCTGCAGCTGGTCAATGTGGGGGTGGTTGCTCTGCTCTATTTTGGAATTGGGAATTTTTCTTACTATAAGTTATAGAGAAGATGTTAGGGGCGCAAGCTTGCCGCCCGTAACATCTTGCCACCCTAGGCGCAGACCTAGGTGGCCTCTCCCCAAATCCGGGCCTGATTGGAAACCAATAGAGCTGCAAAGCAGGAAGTAGTGTTCTGGCTATTATGTTAGACATCCACTCACTCCAGTCTTTATACTTTACATTTTTGCCTAACCAACTATATATTACAAACATTTTTTTATTTTGCACAGCCTATTAACTAGTTTTTATTTTTATACCGAACAATTCCTTTAAAGCGGGTGTCAAATCTCCCTGTGTGTCGCTACCATTGATAAATATGGTCCTGCAAATCCTACACAACTGAAAAGAGAGCTATGAAATGGCTGGTGAACTGTGACAAGCTCTTGTTTAATCCTTGTGTAAATACACCTCTGAATCTTGTCGGCACAATTCTAAAACATTACCACAAAAGAGAAGCAATGGACACAAAAAAATAGGTGCAAAGTGAGCTGAAATAGTAGTTGTTAAATCTGATGAGCTACATAATGTGGAACACAATAAAGTCGCTGCACAAGCCCAAACACACGCACATTTCCCCAAAGAATTGCTCTGTAATGTCTCTCTGGTTTGACTAGGGAGTTGAAAACTTCCCGACAGATCGCATTATCACTTGTAACTTACAGTACGCACGGAAAGCAGAGAAGCTGGAACCGGCGAGCGCATGATGGAACATCTCCACATTGCAAACATCATTCTCTCTCACTGTAGCAGCTACACAGACAGACCTTAGCTTGGGGGAGGGCCTTACACGTGTTTAACCTCTTGCAAAAAAAAAAAGGGCTCATTACAGACCCTTCCCTATCATTCTACTAGCTGAGTAAGGGGTCAGTATCAGATTGCAGTCTGTGTGAGAGACGAAACTATAGCTGGGCGGTGTTCCCTCCTTAGATGCACTAATGTAAAGACACGCGAGTGAGTCATTGGCAGACGATCCCTTATGTGCAGCGCGTATAGGATGAGGGCAGTGAGGGCGGGGGCTTCCAGCATATTTCTGTCACTAGGACATTCAGTTTAGATTGAGGCGTAAACAACTAGGAACAGAGACATTGTCTCTTTATAGAGTAGCCCCTGTGCTGGCATGGGCGGTGCTGGTTATGTTTTGGCTTTTCTGTAATTGTATCG
Organism: Xenopus laevis; assembly: GCF_017654675.1. Lineage (NCBI taxonomy): Eukaryota > Metazoa > Chordata > Amphibia > Anura > Pipidae > Xenopus > Xenopus laevis. The sequence goes on from NC_054376.1 coordinate 64,353,227, forward strand.
TAGTTATACTGGTATGTTTTATTTACATAGAACTAACGCATCAGACATGAGAGTATATTTATCAAGAAGTGACGTTAGCGATGGACACACAGAGTGAAATTCCACCACTCTCCGTTCATTTCTATGGGGTTTTGAAAGGCATATTTATCAGATGAACTTTCGCCCATTGATAAATACTTTTAGAAATTCCATAGAAATGAATGGAGAGTGGTGGAACTCTAGAGGACTGTGGTGACCTCTAACTTCACTCTCTGATAGATAAACCACCAAGTTGTGCTTGTGCATATTTGTTGCACAGTAACTGGATCGTTTCACTCATTCAGCAGCTCAGAGCAACACTGACCTTATCAGCTTGATTTCTGGTTACAGATCATCCTCCTGCCCCTCCTTGTGTTTAATTCAAGGGGAGGTGCAAAGTGCCAACCCCCCCAAGTGCTAAATGCTAATCCCGGTGCTATGAGGTCACTAGGGGGCACGGGCTGAGCCAAACCCCAAATGTGAATGGAAAAAAGCCAACTAGCTGCAATAAAGTACACCTGTTGTGGTGTAGAAAGTATCCATAGCCAAGTTATGAGATGGCAGCATCGGTTGTCTGGCTCTATGCAATTTTTATTGACTGACAAAGCCACATATATTTCTGTGAACTTAAAAAAAACAGTCCTATTCAATGGGAATTATAACGGATTTGTTATGTGTTGTTCCACATCTCTATTTGATTACACAGTACTGTGACTACAAGTAGCACTATATCGCTAATGTATATATACTAGACATTAAGCCTGTTAAATTAACGGGCGCTAGAACATATGTAGTCAAACATTTATAAAAACAGAATTGTTCTAGTCTAAAAAAAATTCTCCAGAGACGGTCCGTGGGGCACATGCGCAGTAGCGCAATCCCACGGACACAGGGACTGGACGCAGAGACACTTCAACTTTTATTATATAGGATAGGATCTAAAAAAAATTCGCCAGAGACTGTCCGTGGGGCACATGCGCAGTAGCGCAATCCCATGGACACAGGGACTGGACGCAGAGACACTTCAACTTTATTATATAGGATATAGGATATTTTTCATATAACAGAATGCTAACAATGCTTTCATGGATGTTAATTCCTAATGGGCCAATATCACTAAAGTCCTTGCACCCCTGAATTAGGGTCACACTCTGCAACTAATCTGGAAAAGAATCTCGCTTTGTATTGTCTCATTTCTCTCATTAGTTGTTCCCACGCCAACATTCTTGCTGCACCCCTTTCCACGTCCTACTTAGCCCCGCCCTCCCAAGTCACCGAGCATCTCTTCTCCATAGGGGTCCAACCACTTCCGGGAACGTGTACGTTCCTGGAAAAAGTCCCTTCTGGAACAGGAAGTTATCTTTTTTTACGCGTCACGTTGCATGTGATGCTGCTGACATGGCGGCCTTGGGGAAGGCGGAGGAATCTCCAGGCTGCTGCGGTCTTTTCCTCCTCCTTCCCGGACCCCCCATGCAGCCGAGGTGGGTTCTCTTGGTGGCCCTGTCTGTGCTCTTCCTAAGCGGCCGTGCAGGAGCGCAGACAGAGGGCTTCAACTTTTATTATATAGGATAGGATAGGATCTAAAAAAAATTTGCCAGAGACGGTCCGTGGGGCACATGCGCAGTAGCGCAATCCCATGGACACAGGGACTGGACGCAGAGACATTTCAACTTTATTATATAGGATATATATATATATATATATATATATATATATATATATATATATATATATAAAGAGTGGTGGGTGCTGGCTGCATACCTTGAAGAAAATACACAACCTTGGTGCTCCAGTCGAAGAAATCAATGTAGTCCGTCTATGTTACTAGCACTCTCAGGGTTTTCATAAATAGTCAAAGTAGTAAATGTTATAAAAGAAAGATCAGGTTTATTAAACCAATGTTTCGGTTCCTCACAGGAACCTTTCTCAAGGACAAACAGTGCTTAATTGAAAATGACAGTTTAAATTCAAAAAAAGGCGCCAAAAACGTTGCTCCACCCCCACCCTTAGTTTTGGTTTAATAAACCTGATCCTTCTTTCATAACATTTACTACTTTGACTATTTAGTAACATAGATGGACTATCTCTCTCTCTCTCTCTCTCTCTCTCTCTCTCTCGCTCTCTCTCTATATATATATATATACAGTATATATTTAATTTGAGAAAGGCCTTGGGTTTGGCTGAAACTTCAGTCTTTAGTCCTGCAATAAAATATTTTTTTCGATTTTAAGCCCTGCGAGTGCGGATCTTACAAAGTGAATGGAGATTATTTGATGGTTCTGCACCCAGGCATATTAATGGCTTTTGTCAAGAGTGCCAGTAATATAGTGGAATATATGAAATATATATAAGTATATTTTGATTCATACCTCACAACTGTCCTGTTCTCTGTGGGACAGTCCAAAATTTGAAAGCTTTTTGGCAGAGAGCCCAGAACACTGAGTAGTTGCACTTCAATACATTTGTAACAATTTAAAATAAGCAAAGAAACAGTTGTAACTATTTGACAGTTGTAACTATTTGACAGTTGTAACTATTTAACAGTTGTAACTATTTAGCTGTCACTCACAGCTTAAAGGGCAATGTCAGCTTCAAACTTTTATAACACTTAACATGGCCCTAAAACTCCCAAAAATGTGTTCAAACTTTCATAACCTGCCCAATTTTGTAAAATGGCACATGGTAATTAGGGGGTGTGGCAATAAAATGGTTGTGGTCAAAACATTTTCGTTGCAATGTTTCTGTCCCTCTTTACATTTTTCAAATATTGGGAGGTATGTTTTATTGATATACACTTATGTCACCAGGCTCCCTGGAATGGCAAAATTCTGTTTTGTCATTCAGGACTGCAGAATAAAAACAACAATCTGCATCCCATTCAGCACAGTTTATAGTAATCGTGGTTAATATTTTACCCAGGTTTCAAAACTCACAATTTGTTTTCTTTTGCTAAGAGATACTGTTACTCAATATTATACTTATACTGGTGGTATATTGTAATTAGCTACTTTGTTAATTATTGCCATTTTTGTCTTTTTTAGATAATGAATACAGAATAGTCCCACAGCATCCATTTTAACATATTCTGCAGGGTAAGTTTCCCATTCTATAACAAATCTAAGTTTCCAGACATAGTTAGCCCTCTAGCCTAGACTTCTGCTGGTCCACAGATCTGTTACAGTCCTGCTTTGCCACAGTCTCTAGAGGCAGGAACATTTCAGGTTACCTTTTATATGAAAAAAGTACTTTCAGGCTAGAACTAGCTGTAGGAATAGAGGTGGAATGTATTATTGTCCAAATCCAATTAACTAGCAATAGCAGTAGCATATCCCTTCATATAATGGGGTATATTTATCATAGAATGAAATTAGAGATCTCCACAGTCCACTAGAGTAAAATTCCACCACTCTCCATTCATTTCAATTACATTTTTAAAAGTATTTATTAGTGAGTTAAAGTGAAAATTCACCCTCTGTTAAATATGCCTTTCAAAATGCCATATAAATGAATGGAGAGTGGTGGAATTTCACTCTAGCGAACTTTGGAGATCTATAATTTCACTCTTTGATAAATACACCCCATAGTTTGCTACTGCATTTATGGCTTTGGAAATATTTTTTCTCTGTTGTCCCATATACATTTCATCCTATTCACCTGCACCTTCCTCAGAGGGAGGGAGGACCTTGCCTTGGGTGCCAAAGGAACTTGACCCTACTATGAAAACCATCCATTCTGTGGTATTTAACTTACATCAGCTGACCTGCTCCCTTCAGACTGAGCTGGTAGCCTATTGGCCCATGCATGAAGCCAATTCAATGGCCCGCTTGGGTTGGGCCGTTAATACAAAAAGCTTCAGAAACTTGGTATCTTTATCTGTTATCAGTGCAGGAGATCAAGGAGAAACTTGACTTTTTAATAAAAATCTGGGACTGCAGGCTGAGTTGTCAAAATCGGAATTGTCCCACAGAAAACAGGACAGTTGGGAGGTATGGAACCCACAGATTGCCAGTATGGGCCTGCCTATTTATGATTTATGATGTTATACCAACATATAAGCACTTCCTTTCACCAAAAACCAAATGCTTAAAAGACAACCAAAGACAAAGTTCATATGATATGTGATAGGGAAAGATGGGGTCTGGCTTTGGGCATTCATACTTTGAAGATATTATATTTGAGCTGTAACCTGTTACCTACTGAACCAATGCATGTAACTTGTCATTTTTGTATACACATCTGCTAGCATGTATGCAAATAAAACAGTTTAAAAAAATTATTGACACCCTAAGCTTAATAATTGATACCACATACACTGAAAAGAATAACTGAAAGCAAATTCTATCTATAGCCATGAATGAGCATTCTAAAAGCACTGCGTATCTTGACAGCGCTATATAAATAAATGATGATGATTATACACCTCTACACTGACAGCTTGGATCACTGTTTTATTGAAAACTGTTCTACTTGTCCCAGATTTGAAGCATGTCTTCTTCCAACTGCAATTTTCAGATCTTTCCACCACAAGTGTTCCATGAGATATAAATCTTGATTCATTGCTGGCCAGAAATCTAAGCTTTGTCTTTAACTATTCCTGGGTGCTTTCTGAAGTGTGTTTCGGGGCAGTTCCATCATCTGTGATGGGTTAAATATTGTTCTTAAAATTACTTTGATATTCTCCTAATTTCATGATGCCACAAACAGACCCAGATCCTGGGTCAGCAAAGCGTCATCAAACCTTCGCCATGTATGACCATAGGGATGGTGATTTTCTCTTTGAAGGTTTCATTGCTTTCTTGAGAACAAAGACATATACATAAAATCTAATTTCATTTGGCCACAGGCAAGGCCGGGGGGACAGAGGGGACCCTACAGGTGCCTCTTCTGCCTACCCCTAGTTCCGGTCCTGCCTACAGGTCATACTTCCTGAAGGATTTTGACTTGTTCAGGTATGTTTTGGCAAGATCCAGTAAGGCTCTATTATGCTTTTTTTAACAACACTGGGGTCTTCTACAATGCAGCGTTTGTTAAGCTGGAAGGTGCAAATTTAAAAAATATCTGGTAGAATTTATGCATTATTTGTGTAAAGGTTCCAATATTTTTGGCCATGAATGCAAATATTAATATGTAGGTTACATTTTGAGGGTTTTAGCAAAGGATGTAAAAGGGGAGAATTTATACTATCATCCCCAAATAACCCTTTCTATTTTTTTTCATGTTTGAGCACATCTAGTCAGTGCCAACCAGTTTCCTGTTAATAAATAAACATAGCTTTTATAAAATTACATATTTTAACTCCTGTGGTCTAAATGTTCTACATCATATATATGCAGCAAATCTCAGCCACTGAGAACTGTGGCTTTATGCGATACAGCAAGGTGACAACTTTATCGCAGCTTGTTAATAAGCTTGAGTTAATCAGTTTTTCCAAAAGTACATTATCACTTATGAAACCAAAGACCTTTCTTGCTGTACATGAACCTGGCCAGTCTGTTGAGAGACAGGATCATTAGTGAAAAATATGCTTATATATGTCACAGTAACAATACAAGTATTTCTTAATGGTTAGTAGGTCTGCCTTCCAGCAATGGGGTCCTGAGTGTGTTACCAGCCTGGCACTACCTGCAAGAAGTTTGTATGTTCTCCTTTTGTCTGTATGTATATTATACTGTAATTGATTTACACTGTAGTATGGCTGTGTTAGAGATACATTTGTAAAAACATTTACTTAAAATGACCACTAGAGGGAGCCTGTAAGCAAGGAAACAACATTTTTGATCTAATATTACTGTTGGCATAACAGAAATATAGGGGCTGATTCACTAAAGGTTCCATCAAGCTTTGGGGCTGTGTGGCTAGTTCAGGGACTGGGGCCCTTGTTAAAGTCGAGGGTCGGATGAATTCAACCCAATATCAACAAATTCTTCAGGATAAAGTTCAAACAAGTCATAAAGCTGAAATTATGCAGGGGTTTTATATTCCAACAAGACAATGACCCTAAACACACTTCAAAATGTACAAAGACATTTATGCAGAGTGAGAAGTACAATCAGTGTTGGACTGGGCCGGCGGGAAACCGGGAAAAAACCCGGTGGCCCCGGCCCTCATGGGCCCCCGCTGACCCAGTCCCCCTCTCTGACCAAGCCCCCAAAAAAACAGTTTGTGGCGCACACCGGCATTTTCACATGCAGGGCCTTCCTTCCTGCGTTAATTTCATGCTCCTTAAACGTAGTGTTCGTGCGCGCCAGCGCAGGAGCGCACACGCTCATCTGATCGGCAGCACGTCAGGGAGGGTGCACTGCGTCAGGAGGGCAATGCGAGGTCTGCAGTAGTGGGGTCCAGAGGGGGGCCCTGGACAGCAGCCCCGATGGGCCCGTTTCCCAGTCCGACCCTGAGTACAATATTCTGGAATGGCCGTTACAGTCCGCCAACTTGAATATCATCTAAAATCTATTGGATGATTTTAGGAAAGCAGGCTGTCCATGCTCCGTAGCCATCAAATTTAACAGAACTGGAGAGATTTTATGTGGACGAATGGTCAAAAATATCACCATCCAGAATCCAGACACTCATCAAAGGCTATAGGAGGCGTCTAGAGGCTGTTACATTTGCAAAAGGAGGCTCAACCAAGTATTGATGTAATATCTCTGTTGGGGGTGCCCAAATGTATGCACCTGTCTAATTTGGTTATAATGCATATTGCATATTTTCTGTTAATCCAATAAACTTTATGTCACTGTTGAAATACTACTGTTTCCATAAGGCATGTTATATATAAAAAGGAAGTTGCTACTTTGAAAGCTCAACCAATGATAAACAAAACTCCAAAGAATTAAGAGGGGTTCCCCAACTTTTTCATATGACTGTATAATCTTTATGTGCGAGCCCAATCATCTTCAGATTTTGAGCCAAACATTTGATTTGACCTGCCTTCAGTTAAAACAACTGATACTGATACACAAATGCTATCATAGACACTCTCCTATAGTTGCAGGGATATCCACCATAGCAAATAAAGAGACCATGGCAGGGAATATGCATACTGTATCTGTGGCTTTAACAAAATACTTTTGTGCAAAGTAGACATGGAACAGTTCAAGGCTATGGAGACACAGGCAGTTGTCAGCCTGCCTAATTGTGCTGATCTCAGCTTGTATGTGACTGCACACAGGCTAATCAGATTCAAATCAATGAAGCAGAAGCACTGAACAGATCTGCTTATCTCTGCCTGCATAATTACTCAGGCTAACAACAGCCACTGATCAGCCTCTGACAACAGCCTGTGTGTCCGTAGCCTTATTTTCTTCAGGTCTGTTTATGCCAGTGAGCTGAAATTATTAACAATGTTATCAGAATCAAACACATTGCAAATGTAGCTTTTCTGTTGTCTGACTAATACTCTGAGGGGGGGTGAATACTGGGAGAAAATAAGCAAGTGGTGGTGGGAGACCAAGAATGCGGAATGGCTGCATAATTATAAAGGGAAGAAATTCCTCAGAACAGAGCTTTGTATTTTGGAAAATCTGTCACTTGCCAAATATTTAAGCAAGTCATCATGAAAAAAAAAACCAAAATGAAACATTGTAAAGAGAGCAGAGATGCAAACGTAGCCCTGCAGCTGTTGCTACACTACAACTCACACACATGAGTTTTGAGGGGATGTTGAAAGCTGCAATTAAAGGTGGCCTGTCACTGAGACATAAAAAGCTGTATAATAAAAGTCATTTTCAAATTAAACATGAAACCCACATTTGTTTTGTTATTAAAGCATACAACCCTTTATAAACTCATTTAAAAGTCTCAGCTGTCAATCATATATTGCCTGCCTCTCCTCTATGCCTTAGGTATAAAGGCAGGGCATGCAATTATTTTCAATTTCCGTTCTACACTTCCTAGATATCATTGCACTACCTACATTTCCCTTCCCTCCACTGTAGCCAGTGCATGGACAGGGGTATCAGGTGCCCCATTCTGGCACATAAACAAGATTTTGTCATTATGCAGAACTTGCCTTAATAAGTGTCTACAACATGGCACCTACCATATTGCTGTGATTGTGAACTCCAAGATTATAACAAAACAAGATTTAAATAATTTTGATAGTTCCATTTTGCTTGACTAAAGGTGCCCATAAATGTCAAGATTTTTAAAAGATATTTTTGTTATTGTAGTGTAACTTATCCTGGTGGTCTAGCGGGACTAGCGCCTGCAATCCTGGTCCTCTCCGTTTAAGCGCCAGTTTCCTCAATGGTGCGCGTGGCTGCTCGCTTACGGGTTTATGTCGGCGGCACATGACGTCATCACAATATGGCGCAAAATTCAAGTGTATTTAAAGGAGCTTGGAATCCAAACTCATTGCCTGTTGTTTGGTCTAACATGTTTAGTATCTGTGTGCGATTCCTTTCTGTTTTGATTCTTGCCTGCCTGACTATTCTGAACTCTGCCAATCCTGACCCTTGCCTGCCTGACTATTCTGAATTTTACCAGTATTGACCCTTGTCTGCCTGACTATTTTCTGAACGCTGCCTGTACTGACCCTGGCCTGATTGACCTTGCTTGAACTCCACCTGAACCGACCACTGCCTGTCTGACCCTGCTTGAACGCCACCCATAACGACCCCGGCCTGCCTGACTACGCTTTCTGTCTAAACCTTGAACTGCTGCCTTCCGTCCAAAACCACGGTAACCACCGTGCCCCTTTGCCTGCCCAGAACTCTTTCTTGGCTCCTCTCTGGCAGCATCTGAGTAGCTGAGGGCTCCTCCCGAGGAAAATTTTCTAACCTGACCAATCAATTTTCTGACTGATGTTGGATGAAAGTTGTTAGATGCACGATAATTTGGTGCCCACTAACCTCACGATAATTTGATGGATTTGCTGGATTGCAAGAAAATTGGTCGAAAAATCTTAACGTATATGGCCACTTTAACACCATAAAATAGAATTTGGAATTATTTCTTAAGGTGACTGGTCCCCTTAAAGCAATAGCCTTGTCTGCCTGAAAATGGACATCCTCGTTCTATAATCTGATGTATATTTCCATCCTAAACTTAAAGGAGAAGGAAAGGTTAAAACTAAGTAAGCCTTATCAGAAAGGTCCATCTAAATATACCAGTAAACCCCCAAAGTAATGTTGCTCTGAGTCCCCTGTCAAAAGAAACACTGCATTTCTTTCCTTCTATTGTGTACACATGGGCTTCTGTATTAGACTTCCTGCCTTCAGCTTAAACCTCATTGCCCTGGGCAAGAGCATGCTCAGTTTGCTCCTCTCCCCCCCCCACCCCTCCCTTCTCTACTGTAATCTGAGCCAAGAGCAGGGAGAGACTCAGGCAGGAAGTGATGTTACACCACATTAATACTGCAGCTCCTATTCTAAACAAACAGAGAGCTTCTAGAGCTTTTTACTCAGGTATGGTAAAACATTCTACAGAATAAATATAGCATTCTAGCTTGCACTATTGCAGCTAATCTATTGGCAATAAAATGCCTCCGTAGCTTTCCTTCTCCTTTAAGCAATTAAGGTACAAAATGTGTCATGCTGTGTCCTGGTGTAGGACTGAACAACCAGAACAACAGGAAGGCGGCCACTTATAGGGTATCCACGTGTTTTAACCTGTGGGTTGATCATTTGTATACTGGCCACCTTAACACTAAATATTTCTTGCATACTACATTTTACAGCTTTAGGTACCCATCTTACTGTGCTGAAACTAAAGATGGATCATGCAATGTTACCCCCTACTCCTACTGGAATAGGGGTGCAAGCCCCTTGATGAAAACATCCAATAGAGTCAAGTGGAACAGTTCTTTTTCTCCTCAACCCTAGATATTTACTTTGAATAGTGCTTGTAATTTTGGGTGCAACTTTGTGCTGTCCCTTTGGCAAATCCTAGTGAGATATATACAGTGTAAAAAGCATGCTTTTTTCTGTTTGGTCGGCTTAATGCAAAGCATGCAGAGCTGTTGCCACATTTAGTGCATGTGTCCCAAGAACATTCCTCCCATCCCTACTAGCACTTACACACAAGGCCATGCTTCTCTGAAGTCTCAGGACACAAACATCAAGAGAACATATCTCTCATCACCTCATACAAGGAAATCAGATACAGCTCCCTGGTACTTACCAGACAGATCAGCTACTGGAAGGAACATAAAAACTAAAGCTCACATTTACCTGATGTTAATTTGGCATGACTGGCATTTCTTCTGAAGTCCAAAATATATTATAATGCCTATATATATATATATATATATATATATATATATATATATATATATATATATATATATATATATATATATATATATATATATATATATAAAGTAGTGTAGAGGCCAGCACAACTCGTCTGAAGGTCGTATTTGCCTGGGTGCAAAAAAGCCCAAAAATTAAGTAGTGAAATAAAGAAGCTTGCACTCACAGGACTTATCAAAATCAAAAAAGGTGTTTATTTGGATCAAAAACGACTAACGTTTCGGCTCACACTCAAGCCTTTCTCAAAGTGAACTTACAAACACTCACCAACCATTTAAACCCTAGAATGGCGGGAAACAGTACATAGTGACGTCACAGTGACGTGTGTGGGGGATTTTCCATAAGTGAACAAGGTAAACAAATCAAAAATGCAACAAACAAAGAATAAACAGATCAAAGATAACAAAATAAGTTATAGTAACATCATGTCAAAGTTGCAACTTTGACATGATGTTACTATAACTTATTTTGTTATCTTTGATCTGTTTATTCTTTGTTTGTTGCATTTTTGATTTGTTTACCTTGTTCACTTATGGAAAATCCCCCACACACGTCACTGTGACGTCACTATGTACTGTTTCCCGCCATTCTAGGGTTTAAATGGTTGGTGAGTGTTTGTAAGTTCACTTTGAGAAAGGCTTGAGTGTGAGCCGAAACGTTAGTCGTTTTTGATCCAAATAAACACCTTTTTTGATTTTGATAAGTCCTGTGAGTGCAAGCTTCTTTATTTCACTATATATATATATATATATATATATATATATATATGTCACATTTTCCTATAAAGGTGCTCACAGATTTTCATCACACCCCCTTCTGCTAAGACCAGTTTCATACAATTGCATTCAATTATACTGCATAAAATATCACATTTGTTTTTCCAGTGGAATTTTGTAATATAATTTAATTTCTTTAATTTAGATATTTGATCTCAGACCATAAATTGTAATATTTGTTGTAAACATTTATTTCCAATATTTGTAAATATATGTGTGAATGCTGTGTCATAGGTAGTGATGAGTAAAATTTTTCGCTGTGAAAATGACACCTATAGACTCTAATAGGTGAAAAAATTTGCCAAATGTCAACAATGTGTTGTTTCATGAAATTTCCGCCCGAACGGGTCAGATTCGGCTATTACTAGTCATAGGCAGTTAATTTTCCATCAAAACAAGTGAGAAACAACTTTGGTTTGGATAAAATTATAAATATTAAAACAAATTAAATAAAGTCCCTTTAAAGAGGTTAGTGACCTTTTAGTATTATGTAGAGAATGTGAGACAATTTGTAATGTTTATTTAATTTAGCGTTTTTGTTTAGCAGCTCTCCAGTTTGGAAGTTCAGCAGCTATCTGGTCCAATTTACCCAAGCGACCAAGCAGTGATGTGAGTGAGAGTTTGGAATATAAATAGGAGAGCCCTTAATAGAATGATGAGTAGCAAAATGTAACAATAATAATACAGTTGTAGCCTCACAGAGCAATCGTTTTCTGGCTTCCAGGGTCAGTAACTCCCATTGTAAAGCTGGAAAGAGTCACAGAAAAAAGGCAGATAATAAAAAAATTATAATACATGTAGACCAGCTGAAAATTTGCAAAGGATTGCTCATTCTATAACATACTAAAAGGCAAGTTTAAAGGCAAGTTTTAGTTGCATAAAAACATGTATACTGCCAAACAGAGTCTCCTGTTGGCTGCAAGTCCACATAGGGGCTACTAATACCCAATCACAGCCCTTATTTGGAAACCCTGGGAACTTTTTGCATGTTTGTGTTGTTCTCCAATATTGTTTTATACTTGAGTGTTGCTCATGGGTATAAAAGGTAGGGGACCCCTGACGTATACTATGGGATATGGGGTTACCTTGCTTATCTTTGCCAAGTCAATCATACAGTCATGTTAAGGGCTCACATATGCAGCATTTTGATAATCTGTCCTAATGCCAGTGATCATGTGACTACTAACTCTATGTTCCTATTGAAATGCAGTGATTAAACAATGGCATGTCCCACTCAAGCAACTGAAAAGTATTTTGTGCCATTGCAGGTTGGTGGGGTAGTACCCCATAAAAAGGTTTTGCTGTGGGGGTACTGACTTCTATTTATGAACAAATACCAGCATGGCTATGGCTGTGTCACAACCCCCTTCTGCCCTTCCCACCACCAACACCACAGAACCATAGACAGAAACTTTTGTCCCATTAGATATATATGCTTATATATTTGTCATTGACTATATGTTAATTTAAGTTGTAAGCCGCCTGGTCTTGGCTGCCCTTTACCTCCATCCCTGTTTCTTTACATATAGTGTTCCTGGGAAACTACCCCAGCACAAATGATTAAGTTTAGTATAACTGAACTTGAACTTGACAATCACTGTGAATAGGCAGTGTCTAACTGGTTCTAATGAAATAAAACCCTCCCCGTGTGTTTTCACACGCTCATCCCCCTACTAATACATCTTTTCACTCAGCCATATGACCTCATCCCAGTAGTGTCTCTAAAAAAAGAGGATGTGATGATTTTGCAAAATGGGTGTGCATTTTAGGCGTTCTGGGGTGAGCAGGGAGGGGAGAGGTGATGTCATTCCCTCCCTTGTCATATTTGCTCACTGGTTTCCCAGGGCCTGTAACCCAGCCTTATTTTAACTTATGAATAAAATGTTCATTGAGGTGTGACTGCAGCCTTTTTGTTATCCAGCAGGGAGCAGAGATCTGAGTGAAATTTAGGAGGGGCTGCAAGGGGTGGAGTAGGTGGTAGAGTGGGTTGTAAAATAAGGCTTGGACAATTGTCTTTATGTTAACCCTTTCAGGGGAGCCCTCTCTTTGAATTGAATATTTGCCATACAAATTAGCTCAAAATGCAAGTAGTATCCGTTATTTGCCACAGGGAAACCAGCTCAAATAAGGAAAATTTTGTACGACATCCCCACTATTTTCATGCATTTGGAAGAGCCTGGAGGAGGGTATAGATGCAGCACAAACACTATCATATTGCATCTACTAGATGACAAGTTTGTGTAAGAAGTGCACTGACCATATGCTTAATTTGGTCCAGTTTTTATACAGTTTAGTCACAATTAAGATTCAGAATTCTGTGAATGTGGCCAGATTTTAAGACATAATAAAACTCAAGTTGCAGAAATGTCAGCATCCAGGCAGTAAAATACAGGACACTGTCTTATAAAACAATGAATGAAACATACAGTGAAACATCCATTTTACCTCCCCTGATTTAAAGTTTCCCAACATTTGGGCCTCTGTTTATTTGAAATGCCAGGGCCTATATTTAATCCCAGTCCAGACCTGAAGTATTCTGTTATTAATGTAACGGCAGCTGTACAGAGAGGGATATAGACCACAACCCTATGTCTTAAGCCAGACATACATTATAAGTTCTACTAGTCTGAGCTGATCTGACTGTTTGGCCCTTGGGTCAGACATCTGTTGGGTAGGCCTGTTGGAGGGCCCACTCAGGGACAGATAAAATGCTGAATCTGTCTGGAGGGCCTGAATCAGCAGCATAAATCTACATGTGTACGGTCACCTTAAGGCTACTGCCCCTCCACTTACATACTCACACATAGGGTTGCCCCCTGGCCAGTAAAAATGATGGTTGATCCCAATGTTATTAATAGGGAAAAAAGATATATATATATATATATATATATATATATATATATATATATATATATATATATATAGGAAGGCCGGTATTTTTTTCCAGAAAACGTGGCAACTCTACTCACACACGAAGGAGATTCTGGAGCAAAAGAGTGTACTCACACAGTTTGGCACTGAAATCCACTCTGTATGTCTGCACCCAGGCTGAGCGCAGATGCACAATGCAGGGAGACAAAAAAGCCCAGTGTGGCACTAGCTTAAAGTTAGACTTATTCAGCCAATATAAGCAACCAAGTTGGCTTGTGTATGGGGACTTTTTGACAGACTATCTGATAGGGATGCACCGAATTCACTATTTTTGGATTTGGCCGAACCCCCGAATCCTTCGCGAAAGATTCGGCCGAATACCGAACCGAATCAGAATTTACATATGCAAATAAGGGGTGGTAAGGGGAAAACACTTTTTACTTCCTTGTTTTGTGACACAGTCACGTGATTTCTCTCCCGCCCCTAATTTGCATATGCAAATTAGGATTTGGATCGACCGAATCCTGCTGAAAAAGGCCAAATCCTGGCCGAAGGCTTTTTTCTGCCCCTGGTAACTTCTGGGGAGCTGCCGCCTGAGGCAAGGTGCTTACCCTGCCTCATGGCAGAAACGCCCCTGAATACAGCCTGGATTTTTTTTAGTATGGGAAGAAATGTGAAGCAATTTGGGCTTTTTTTTTTTAAATTACAGCTTATTTTTTGAGCGCTGTGGTTGTCAAAAAACTCAAGTACCACCTCATTAATTTCGACAAACTGTATATCCCAAAACAAAGAATATGATAGCCATTTACAAAATAGAGAGAAAAAGTACAATACACTATAGACCAGGGATCCCCAACCTTTTGATCCCGTGAGCAACATTCAGAAGTAAAAGGAGTTGGGGAGCAACACAAGCATGAAAAATGTTGTTGGGGTGCCAAATTAGTGCTGTGATTGGCCATTTGGTAGCCCCTATGAGGATTGTCAACCTACACTGAGGCTCTGTTTGGCAGTACACCTGTTTTTTATACAACCAAAACTTGTTTCCAAGTTTGGAATTCAAAAATAAGCTCCTGCTTTGAGGCCACTGGGAGCAAAATGCAAGGGGTTGGAGAGCAACATGTTGCTCATGAACTACTGGTTGGGGATCACTGCTATAGACTAATCAGTGAGGGAAAGGCTGCCTTTTAGCTCTTTCATATCTCTGTTCCTTTAGATGGGGAAAAAGAGCCAATCACCATAGAATACTTTAATGGCTTTTGCTGCCTACAGGCGATGTTGTACAACAAAGTCGTATTCTGTAACTGCAGGGACTTATTGCAAATGGAATGATGTATTTAAAAGGATAAGAGCCTCCAAGGTTTTCACTTCACAATGATTACAGTATATAGAATTACATTTTAAACATTTATAATCTGATTATAATATTTCCAATTATTTACCCCATCCTCTGTTTACTAAACCAAAGGGACTCCTTCAGTGAAGGGGCAGTCAGGCACTGTTTGGAAATAGGGCACAATATGAAGCCTGTAACTGCTCCTGCTTGCTCACTACATTAAGGTAGCTTTGGCTAACCTTGCCATTAGGCACAGCTATTCTGCCTAGAGAACACATGTGCTATGTGCTTAGGGCACCTCATACTCAAACCAGTAAGACATGTTGTATTCATGCTTGACTAAGGAGCAGGGACTCCCATGCTTTGGAAAAATATCAAACTCTCGCACTGGTTCTCTGCCCAGCAACAAAACAGTGGTTTAAGAGAAAGCCTGGAAAAAAATGCAAACATGGAAATATATATGATAAAAAAAATTATTCACTGTTTGGCTGTCTGTTTGCTAATGCCAAATACCCTGGCAACCAGAAAGCTTTTAAAACTACAGACTCACACAAAAGTGCCTTAGCAGAGCAAACAATTCATTGTTAGGCTTTTGCCTACTTAATCTTCATGGATACACATTCAGACAATCTAAAGCTGGCCATAGACGCAAAGATCTGATCGTAAGACTTGAGGATTCGTACGATTTTCGGACCGTGTGTGTGTAGAGTCCCGAAATTTTTCGTCCATTGGAGATCGGTCGTTTGGTCGATTGGACAGGTTAAAAGATTTCTGTCGGCTGCCGATAATATCTCTGCGTGTATTGCCGATCGTACGATTTTCAGAGGGAGACTGTCACTAGCTTTGGTTGGACATAACTTTCGGTCGATTGCTGTCAGGGGCAAAACATCGGCTCATCTGTTCTTTTGTACTTTATTTGATCGGAATGGTTAGTGGCAGGTTGGGATATGGGAAAGTCCGATCGTATGATGATTCATACGATCAGATATTTGCGTCTATGGCCAGCTTTATACTCAGATTAAACCACCATCCTATTCATATACAAAGGAGTAACATACAACTTTCTATAGATATATTCCTGAGTATCAATCCTAGATAGCAGTTATCTGAGTGCCATATATACCAGGGCAGCACTGTATACATGTCTGTCTGCACAGCTGCTTACTGTTTAATTAACAAATAGACATTTATTCAGTAACAAAACAACAACTGAAGCACTGGGACCCATTTTAGTTTAGCTGCCCATGGTGCTGTAAAAAACATTATATGGGCATTATATTTAGTGCCAGCAGAATACATCAAAACATTAGTACTCAAAAAGCAAAGAAATGTAAGAGTACAGCTTGCTAAGAAATTATGCTAGTCAGATGTGAGAAGTTAATACATTGTTTACACACTAATGGTATAATGTATACCGTACAGTATGTAGTGAGTGCTAACAGACACTCTGGGCCTAGTGTAGCATGCAAAGTAGTGTATTTAAGATATTCTTGGTCACACAAGTAATTTCTAGCAATGTACCTGGCCTTGTATATATAGATATGGGCAATTTACATATGAGGGCTTGTACAGTCGAGCAGTTTTGCTTGCACTCCCCTGCGTTCATTTCAGCCGCAGAGGAAAGCAACTTATTCATTTAAAGAGGCCTGTATTCACACAGGTGTGTGTGAGTTGCGATCCACCTGCATTTGACGCTTACATGCATCCATGTGAGTACAGCATGGTTTAAAATAATTGACTACATACATTTTGTACTGTGCTGCTCCTCTGCAATGGAATGCATTAACC
Organism: Xenopus laevis; assembly: GCF_017654675.1. NCBI lineage: Eukaryota > Metazoa > Chordata > Amphibia > Anura > Pipidae > Xenopus > Xenopus laevis. The sequence continues at coordinate 64,370,266 of NC_054376.1, forward strand.
GCTCATCTGTATAAGCCCTAAGACTAATAGGTAATTCAAAGAAATAGTATGTTAGTTTACATGAAAAACAGCAAAATAATGGGTGATTGGGAAAAGGCCTAATGTGCTGACAGTGTACAAATGTACTCAATGAAAGATCCCTGTAGTATGTTACAGGCTAGGTATTTATAAACTGCTAATTAACAACAAAAGGTCAAGATAGAGAAGGTAATTTACAAATGAAGTAGGACCAGGTGCTTCAGAGCTGAGCAAAACTACAACCCTAAGGGTTCTTACTGACGAGCGGTTGTAGCTGCGCTCCCCTGTGTTCCGTTTTTCTGCATTCAGCCGCAGGGGAGCGCAGGAATAGACGCATTACATTTTTCCAATGGAGCTGTACTCACACAGGCGTGTGTAGGCGCCGAACGCAGGAAAAATGCAGCATGTTGCGTCTCAACCTGCGTTTGGCGTCTACATGCGCCTGTGTGAGTACAGCCCCATTGGAAAAAATGTAATGCGTCTATTCCTGCGCTCCCCTGTGGCTGAATGCAGAAAAACGGAACTCAGGGGAGCGCAGCTACAACCGCTCGTCAGTAAGAGCCCTTAGGGCCCATACCAACACGCTTTGCATTGGATTAAAAATCCAGTACAGGGAACAGATTGCAGCATGTACAGGAACAAGGGAGTCACAGTTTATGTATCTTGTATACAATCTTAAGTAGGGTGGGCTTTTTTTTGCAACTTAACTGCTGATATACACAGTATTGTTATTGTATATACATATGGTACATATATACTGCAGGTCCCTCCAGGACTCGCAATGCAGAGGTGGCAGTTTGGCAGAAGTTGCAAGTGAGCCCTGCGCTTACTGCCCTGATGTTCAGGACTCACTTGTCCAGGGCCATGTTCCCTTGCATTTGTCAGTGTTGTCTTCTGCACATTGTGATGGATTTTCAATCTGGCACAAATAGCAGAAAACAGTAGCGCTAACTATGGACAAGGGAGAAAGTGCTAATTATAAGTAGCACAATTTTAATGACAGATCATAGTGCACATAAATAATCATGCTTATAAATTGGAGTCATTTTCGACTATCTATTCTTCATTCTGTGATCTCCTGGAATCCTGTTTACACACTTGTCATTTTTTTAACCTGGGCTGGGGTGTGATTTAGTGTAGGTATTAGTTAGTTCTTTGCAGGCCTGGACTGGGATTAAAAAAAAAGACAAACAGCCCCCTGAATAGTGACTGTCTAGGGCATCTTACAACAGCCCATCTGCCATTTGTACAGAACCATGTTGCACTGCTTCCTTGCCTCATTGCACTGAGCACCACTGTAGCTACTACACACACACAGTATATAATTGGCTAACTAACTACGGTATATTAGAAACATTTTTCATTTTGCACAGCCTATCTATTTACCCAGTTTTTATTTTTACACTGAACAATTCCTTTTATTCTAATACCCCTATACAGTTGAATGCATTCAGTAGTTTGTGGAACAAATCCAGGGCAGCAACTTGTCTGCAAAGTTCTTTATTGGGAAGCTGAGTTACACAACATGTTTCGGGCCTACGCCCTTTATCAAGTGCAAAAAGGAACAACCAAAAACAATAATTTATAATCTCATGTGACTAACAGCAGTGCAGTATGGGTAAAAGTTTTCCATTAACTATTTAGTGTTATACATCTTAAAGTGCATTGCACAACTATAACTCCCATATAGCTGCACACAGTTCATCATGGATAAAACTTTTTCATTAACTATTTAGTAATATACATCTTAAAGTGCATTGTGCAATTATAACTCACATATGGCTGCGCACAGTTCATCATAAATAGAATTTTTTCATTAACTATTAGTGATATACATCTTAAAGTGCATAATAGAGATTTTACAAATTTATAAAAACCTCTCATAAAATGTAAAATTCTAAATATGGTCTCTAATAAATATTGTAAAAACTTATTGTGACCCAATTCATCTAGCTATTATAAGTGACACACATTAATTTATATAATACATGTTGAAAACCCACTGAAACATAACGTTAAAACCAGGTTACTGCTCAGTCCGCCTAACCTGTAAAAGACCTGTAAAAACAAGGAAATTGCCATTAGCCTATCCAATTAACTTGAAATCTTTATGTTGTATCAATTAAGCAATTCTATTGTATCAATTTAACAGTACCTTCTAATCTCGCAACATATGTTGCTATTCTAGGACATTCTGTATTTATTTCCTATTTTCTATGTATATATTATCTTTCTTAGCAAAGAAGTTGCAATATTATAGTTACCAATTCAGAAATAAACGATATATATATAAAAACTCCTGATTGGATGGACTCACCCATACGTAAATGCAGCAGGAGTTCCATGTCATTACAACTGGAAATCTAGTTATAATTCCTGGGAACAAAGGACGACAAGCCATTACTGTTAAAGAAAACATGATAAATTGCACTGCTCATTTAACCCTTTCGGATAAGCACTATCCAAGCGCTTTATCCATCTGGCCTCCCTCTGCAATAGTATCAAGTTATGATCCCCTCCTCTACTAGGTTTTGCTACTGTCTCTAACACTATCCACTTTAACTGACATACATTATGTTTTACAGTATCAAAATGTCTGGCTACAGGAGTGTCAGTATAGGTGTCCTTTTTATAATTGCGTATATTGCCCTTATGCTCTTTTATCCTAGTACTGACGGACCTTATTGTCTTCCCTACGTACATTTTCCCGCAGGGACATTTCAGAGCATAAATTACATGGCTGGTTTTACATGTGGCGTATGACTTTAGTTTAATTACTTCACCTGTAATGGGATGATTTATACAAGGTCCTTTTATAATGGAATTGCAACAGTTGCAATTCATGCACGGATATGTGCCTACTTTTGGTGTACCTTTAAACACAGTATTGCTATTATCTACTCTTGAGATGGCACATAATGTGTCTCTTATTGACTTACCCTTTTTATACGAGAACCGCGGGGGATTAGAAAAAACTTTTCCAAAGATAGCATCAGTTTGCAGAAGTGGCCAATATTGTTTCACTATCTTTTCTACCTTCTTACTCCTTTTATCGTATGTACTTACGAAGGTTAATCTATCCGTCTCACCCTGCTTTTGTTTGGGCTGTAATAAAGCAGTGCGGTCCATCCCTTTCACCTCTTCTACCACTGCTTTAAGTTTACCTTTGGGGTATCCCCTTTGCAGAAACCTTTCTGTCAGATCGCTACTTGCATGTTTATAACCCACTTCACTGGATGCTATCTTCTTGGCTCTCATAAATTGTCCCTTAGGGATCGCATCCAGTGTTCGTGGGTTATGGAAACTCTTACTGTGGAGGAGATTATTTCGGTCCATTGGTTTTCGATACAAATCTGCACATAGGCCACCATTTTCTATTTTAATTTGTACATCCAAAAAACTAATAGTTTGGTTGGACGACTCACTGGTATATTTGACTGTATTGTGGGCCTCATTTGCAGTATCCACCATATTATTAAATGCCTCTAACGGTCCATCCCAAAGGATCAGTATGTCATCCACATACCTATAGTAGCATTTAATATACTGCAAATATGGCTCTCTCAGAAATAATTTATTCTCCAAATCATATACAAATAAATTTGCAAGGGATACCCCTATACAGTTGGTCAGTTTTACATTTCTGGAAGCAGGAATGAAAGTGAGGTATTTTCTTGGAAATTGACAATCACAAAGACATGAAGAATCAGGGCTCTTACAGATGCATTCGCTAATTGACTCCATTATATTCTGCATGGTTGTACTCCTGAGCATTCAATGTTGCGTTTTACTCCATTTGCCTTTCATCGTGTTCTTTGTTTAGAGGCGGCATGCTGCATTTTCTTATGCATGATGCACGTTCAACTATCAAAAGAATTGAAGGCTGTGTTTGGAATGCACAAAACGCACTTGCTTGCTTTAAAAAATAAATGCAATATATGTGGCTTTTCACAATGTGTTTAAAAAAAACACTAAAAACACCCATGTGAAGGAGCCCTAAAGAATAAATCATATTGGCAGTGCTAAGTGTAAGTGATGTATGCATAAAACAACAGGGTGATATTATGCAAGCAGCACCTCACACTATACACAGCCCATAGTTATTGCACTTGTGTACTGCAAACATTATTGTTGGTGTTCTGCAGTGCCTGCTTCCACTGTACAGCGATTATTAAATACTAGTACATGGCAGAAATACACAGAGTAGACGGAATACAGGATTCACACACGGTAGGCACACACCAAATGGTAAATATAACATTTCCATACCATGAAACCAGTATAACAAACACATGATTCATACGATGTTGATCCCCTTTCCATTTAATTTACTGTAGCCACAAAGGAAAGGCAGAGAATGTCTCACATATGGCAGGCAGGCCTGGCAATCTGTGGGTTCTGGCAAATGCCAGAGGGGCTGCTATAAGATGCCATAGAAAGTCAGTATTTAGTGTACTGGTGGGGGCTGGTTGGGCCTCTCTCTGTGTGGGCTGATTGGGCCTCTGTGTACCTGAAATGCCAGGGTCTATTTTAATAAATTCAGAGAATAGTGTAGAAACTATATTTGCTCCATGATTACAGGCGTCCCTGCATGGCAAGAAGCAGCAGCAGCACATGATGCACATAAGCCCCACTCCATAGAAGCGGCATCACATCACACAGCAGCACTCTCTGGATTTCTTCAGCACAAGCCAGACACACAGCTCACTGCAAAGGGACAGGCAGGGAGAGAGCCAGGCACAGGGAGAGAGCCAGGCACAGGGAGGGAGGTGGAGGGAAGGCATAGTGACAGACAGGAGGAGGAGGAGGGGATTCAGGGGTTACTATGGGGGGAGGGAGATGCACCGAGCTCGCCCCGCTTTACTCATAGAAATTATCTCTCTGGAGCTAAAGGATATCGAGCGGAGTAGGCTGTAAACACCAGGGATCTGGATGGGTGAGCGGTAAGCTTTTCATTCATATTTTAGTGTAACGCATCCGGCATATTTGTATTTGATATCTTTTGCACTGCTCTGTTTCTCTGCACATGTATCATGCACCGCGCTGTCTCTCACACTGTAACGCTCTGCAGCAGCACATTGCATGCCACTCCAAAAGCCACATACACTGCTGGACGTGCTACTCACAGATTCAACACTCAGGGTTGTACCTACACACTGCTCTGCATCTTACCGATACTCTCTGCTCAGCATAGCATTGCTCAACTACTTACAATTGCTGTCGTGTTGATAAAACCCAGCAAATGAATTAGAAGCTAATGCGCAGCATGACAATTACGGTACTATGTATTTGTGGGTAGACTTGCAGCCTTGTACAGTGCAGCACAAATGGCACAGAATCATGTTGCACTGCTTCCTTGCCTCACTGCACTGAGCACCACTGTAGGTACTACACACACAGTATATAATTGTTTAATCTGCTCACTCAGAGTCATTTGTACATTCTTCTGCATGGGTTATGGACAGGGAAGGAAAGTTTCAGTATCAGCAGCCAATTAGGAATTGACAACTCTAAACTCATTCATGTGAAAAACATAACAAGGTGGTCTGTATTGATCACACATCTAGACAATACATACAGAAAATGCTCAGCAAGATTACATATCAATGTATCAAACTGGTTTGATAAATATATGCCACACTCTTCTGTATGTGTTCTTAGTCAGAGTGCTTCCTCTTCCCAGCTACATGCATTAGCAATTAAACACTTTATGTGCCATAACCCTATGCATGAGTGAGAGTAAGCATTTAGATGTAGGAATATATTTACTGAGATGCAAAATTCCACATTGTCGATCTGCAACAAAGGTTTTGACATAGCAAGTGTACAGTGCCCAAAAAAGCACAGCATATGTCACAGAATTACATCAGTGTATTTTGGTTAATGGTTAAAATGATTAAAAAGACAGGAAAACACTGCTGACAGTATCAGGAATGAGCTCACTAGTGATGTACTGGTCAGCTGACCTGCGCCCAACCTTAACTTGACTGCTCCCAGCCTCAACCTTTCCCAACCTGCGCCTCATTTTTATTTGCCCACATCTAACCTGGCCACCCCTGAGGTCACCAGAGGGGGATGTGGCATGTTTTAATAAGCAGAAGGCCAGAGGCCTTCAGGGCAAAAAATGTCACAGGGCAGGTTGGGCCATGGGCAGAGTTTGGCCCACAACCAGCTAAAGATGTGCCGAACCAGGCCGAACCTCCGCCAAAGATGTGTTGAACCAGGCCGAACCTCCTGCCAAAGATGTGCTGAACCAGGCTGAACCTGTCCAAAACATGGGTAACCTGCAGGCTCCACAGGTTTCAGGCCAGCCTCACTAGAGCTCACCCAACAATTTAACCTTTCCAGTAGAGTAATGCATGGTGTCAAGATGCAAATGTTAAGTAACGTAAAGTTAATACGCTAACATTTGTTTAACCTGCTTATTAGTAAATTGCAAATGCTTTTGCAATTTTAAAATTGTTGGCAAAAAGTTGCCATTTTGTACTATAATAAAAATAATAACATAGTTTTATGGAGTCAATTGCACATTAGCCTCACAGTCAACAGATCCTCCTTTTATTGGAATGATTGTAACCTACAGCTAGATGGGCTATTTAACTTAAAGGGGAACTCCACAAAAACATAACAAACATCCTCCAAACCCCATAATTCCCTGCAGACATGATTTCAACAAGGAATGGAACATCACAGTGCAATGCATTGTGGGTTATGTAGTTCATGCATGCTGCCTGTAAGCTGTGGAGAAGTTGTTACAATTTGCAACATCAGTGTTTTAGTCCCTCCTTCCCTGCCAGGATTTCAAATGATGCAGAAAGAGAACTGTTTAACAGCTGGATTTCAGCATAGAAATGGCATTTATTCATACATTTTGAAGAAACAGATAACTTTGATGGATATATTAGGGGTTTCTGTGTATTGTGGCCTCTTTATGAAATTTTGGTTTGGAAGCCAGAGTTCCCCTTTAATAAATGCAAGACTGATTGGCCTATATTGACAATGCCACACCACAAGCTCTTTTCAGAGCTCATTTTGACCTCTCTATCTACCACTGTTCACCTATGCTATACAGTTTTATATTGATAATCTTTTTTCTTATGTTTCATGGTTTCATTATTATATTTAAAAATGTTTCTGTCTTTACAAACTTTCCTGAGTCACCTGAGGACACATGCTGCCTGTTTAAATCACACTGCACTGGGGACATCCTAGTGCACAACACATAGGCCTGTCACATTCCACACACACAGTCCATTTACTGACACTCTGCAGAAATATGCAAATGCAGTACAGTTGTCACATGGAATGGGAAATATTATATTATTATTATAATATTATTATTATTAGTGTTAGATCTAGGGTTAAAATGTGGACGAAAACTAGCAAAGTAGTATAATATGGCAGGCACATACAGCATCTGATGCTGGATATGAAAAAAACAAAGGTGCCAGAAGACACTGGATTCCAGTCTGGAAAAGAGATAAAACAGAGTCAAAGAGGCAGGAATTTGGGCCTGGAAACATAACATGTAGGCGGAAGAATATAACCAGTACAGGATAAATGGGGCTGGTAAAAATCTGCCAGTTTAGCTATTTTAGACCCTCATTGTAGGTCTATTAGTGGACCAAATCAGGCTCTTTTGAGTACATTTGGCCCTCAATAATTAGACCGTACAGAGGACCCTTAGCATTATCTGCATGTCAGTGAATTTGGGGAACAATTTAAGGGGTTTGTTTACCTTTGAGATAACGTTTAGTGTGATGTAGAGAGAGATATTCTGAGACAATTTGCAATTTGTTTTCATGTTTTATTATTGAAGGTTTTTTATTCAGCGGCTCTTCAATTTGCATCTTAACCAATCTGGTAACTAGGGTCCAAATTAGAGAGAGGGCCTGAATAGAAGGTTCAAGAGCTTTTTGTAGTCCTAACAAGTGGGATGGTAGAAAGTAACTCACAGCATGGGTTGCAAGTAGGACTGGTTGCAAGAGTTTCAGTAAATATCCTCTCTTTTGATGAATGTGTGTTCTGCTCACAGTAGTGGTCTGTTTGCATATGAGTAGAGAAGGTGTAAAGAAATTGTCACAGCCGTGAATAAAAACTGACATTCTTAGAGAAAGGGCTCTAAATTGTAGATATTGCCCATCACTCCCAGCCCTGAGGGGATTTAGTGTTTGTTCAGACAGGTAACAACTCACCCAAATACATTGACTTGGTCAATCTCCCTTTTAAGATAAGACTGGAATGCATCTAAAGAGCCATTGACTGAAATTGCAGCTTGCTGTCTTACAAATTCAAACAAAGCAAAGTGAAGCCTTGGTTTATAGCACAGATACAGATTAACGGTTCAGAGCCAATGTAAGATTCTAAGGTATGCACACCACACTACTGATGCACAGCTGGCCATACACAGTAACTATCACCTTGAAAGCACTGACACACGTGCCTTTGTGGCACACATATGGATCTATCACCTCAAACATGTTAATGCAGATTTGTTGTTCATTTATTTGTGATAGTTGCTTACATGTGCCAAAGGCCCAGCACTGTCCCTTATCTATTTATGGAAATTGTTTTCAGTATCTGATCATGTTACCAATTTTTTCCTGAGCAGGGGGCCCCCAACCATTTTTTTATCTGTGAGTCAAATTCAAATATAAAAAAAGTTGGAGAGAAACATAAGCATGCAAACGTTCCTGGGGGTGCCAAATATGGGCTGTGATTGGATATTTGTAGCCCCATGTCAACTGTTGGTCTTTGGGAGGCTCTGTTTGGCAGTACACATGGTTTTTATGCAGCCATACCTTGCATCCAAGCCAGGAATTGGAAAAAAAAGCATCTGCTTTGAGGCCACTGGGAACAACATCCAGTGTGTTGCATTCAAGCCAATGGTTGGGGATCCCTGTTCCTAAGAATAAACGCAGAGACAAAACATCAACAAATATTTGTAATTTAGTATGGACTGTACTATTTCAGCTTATTTGATTATGATGTACTTATGTTTTGTCTCGTTTCAGATCTTGCTGGCAGAGAATGCTAACCCAACAATGACAGACCTTTAAGTGATGCACATTGCTCATAGAAGACTGATCATGGGCTCATCACACTGGACACTGACAGAGATCCTCTTACTAGTATTTCTACACCTGAAATCCCATGAGGCAGCACAGGACGCATATCTCACAGGACTAAATAACAACGATGTTTTGCACACACCTTCTGTGGACTTCTTGCTGTTGACAGAGGGCACCTCCACAGTGTCACCTTTTTGGGTGCAGAGCAGTGTGCCAACCTTTGCTGGATACGAGGAAGATGGACATGTATCACAAAGTCCAGCTGCAGATGAGAATATTATGGACTCCAAGCAGCTTTTAAAAGAAAGCACCAAATCAGATAACGTCTCTTTGCAGACCCCATTTAGTATTGATAGAACAGCAAATCAAACAATATATCTAGCTGGAAGTTCTGATACAGGGTTTCAAACTGTGCCTCAGTTACCAACTTCTCAATGGTCGAAACCAGAGTTGGTTCAAACAGCATCTCAGTTTTCATATACTGCTCCCCAGTTCACACTAGCAACAGATCAGGAATCAAAGTTGAGCTCAAACACATCTCCTTTTACCACTCCAGTGAAGGGAAGTTACCCTCCTGATAAATTAAACACTTTATCTGCATCAGATGTTGTTACATTTCCATTATTTTGGGCCTCAACAAGAAAGACTGAAAATGATACAGAACGGTTTGTGGAAAAGAACAGACTGATATTGCCTGCAATGCTAACCACAGCAGAAAACGTAGGTGAAATGTTTGTAACTGAACCTCCTCCGTATGTAATATCAGACACTACTCTCTCAAATAGTATGGAATCCTTGGAAACTTCCACAGAGGCAGACAGGAAGCCATTGGATCCACTGAGTGAAAAACCACCCAAGTTTCCATTTCCAACTATAGGAAACACTGACCCACCTGGTAAGACCTAATGCATGAGAAACAGATGTGATTTTGCTGTATTATTTCCCCTTGCTGCTATGAAAGGCCTCGAATACAACTAGCAGCAGTTTTAGACATTTATAAGATGCCACAGTTGTTAGGCCAGATATTGGGGCTCATTTAATAACAGTGGAGAAAATTGCACGGAATAAGTTACCTATGGTAACCAATCAAATGTTTGCTTTCATTGTTTTACCTGTATCTGGCTGAAACCAGCCAATTACTGATTGGTTGCTATAAATGAGTGCGAGTGATTGCAAAGTCAGACAAGGAGAGGGCCCAACCAAAAAAATAAGTAATAAATGATATTAGTATATCCAGCCTATAGTCACTTACCCTGGCAACCATGACGTAGAAATATTCTTTCTTTCTATTAGATTACTTTTATATACAAACTGAATGAATAATCAGATATGCTGATTAAGGGGAAAGTAATTATTCTGGCATCTTCCAGTTTGCTGCAAAACAAAGGTATATGCTGAAATGCTTGGTTCTGTTACAAATAGTCTTATTACTTACAAAGTCCCACAATAAACTGCTTTTTGTACAACCACTTACCATAATATATTATTTTATTAGTTATGATTCTTAAGATTCATGATACGTATCTTTAAAGCTGACACGACATGACAAAATTTCATTGGGCAGTTTGTTCAGTTTGAATCATAATGCCCAGCCATGCGGACGTGATTGAATCGGAAGTTGAGAAAGTTAAGTGCAACAATACATTGCTATATGGCCATTGCTATATATGGCTTATTGTACAGTATCTGTATCACAAGTGGGTCAGTCTGTTGGATATTTTAATAGACACCCAGGTGAAAATATTCTTTAGTAAAATACAAATCCCAATATTTGGATTAATTGCCTATTGCTGACAATATTTATATATAATTTTGAGGGTCATTAATGTTTCTTATGTGACTTGCTTAAGAGCCAAAGTGTACCACACCCTGAAATTGCTGTGCTCTCAAACAATATGCATATGGACATATTTACTGTGCTATGGGTCTGTGTAAAAGTCCCATAGCATAAACATGTAAATTGAGCAGATTTAATATGTTTGGAACAAAACAAGGGACACATCCATGGCCAAATATTCTGTGGGACAGAAAAAGTGGTTAGCCCTAAAAATTCTAGCCAATGGCAGCTACGTCCTCCTACTTCATTAACCCTGTAATTAAACATAGAAAATATGACATTTTCCACACATGGAACTTGGTTGCACTTATTTACACAACCTGTTCTGTTTTTATGCATATGGTCTTTTCAACGGTATGTGTGAAAGTGTGGGGGTAGGCAAACCCCCGACAATTAGAATGTGCTTGGCACCTATAAACATAGAAATCGCATTATGTGTCTGCGGGAGGTCGATGTGCATTCTGTGTGTGGGAGCACCTGTCATTGCTTTTAAAATATATCTGTGCTGTAAATATTATGAGGGCCCTATAGCACATTATGTGAATGTGGGAGGCTACAACTCCAATTGTATTACTTCAGCTCCTTGTGTATTGCCAGTTTTCTCTATGCATATAAGATGAGAACCATGTGTAAACAGAGAAAGATTTAGTGAAGTTGCTGGCCATAGACGTGCATATTTAACTTACTATCGGACGAACAATCCCGACCAGCCTCTAACCTTTCAGATCAAATAGTCAAGTAGTAAAAGTACAGATCAGACGATGTTCTACCCCTCACAGCAATCGTACGAAATTCCGACAAAAGCTGTTGACTGTCTCCCACTGAAATCGTCAGATCGGCAATACATGCAGATGTATTATCGGTAGCTGTCGGGACACTCCACACAAGGCCGAAAATCGTACGAAGCAAAGATTCGTACAATCAAATCTTTGCGTCTATGGCCAGCTTAAGAAGCTGCATATGGAGTGCAAAATAAATAAATCTATGGGAGATGGCATTCCTCTAATTCGGAGCTTTTTAGATATATGTAACAAGTTTCCAGCTAAGGAAGCCTATATCTGTGTTCTATTTTATGCTTGCTTATTTTTGTGCAGATGTTGACTTTGCCCTGGCATAAGAATATACACTACTAACTCTTTGGGTAGGGAGCTCAATCACAAGACTATAGGGGACAGCAGATTTTTTTTCCTGTCTAGGAGGTTTGTCGCACAAAGCTTCCAGTACTATTCTTGTGCTATAAACAAACAGCTGGCATGGTTTACAAGTCAATAAAGAGGTTATATAGTATCACTGTAGCAGACAGAGCTGTGTGTCAATATTGTGGTTTCATTGTGCATCTGATACCTTCCTAACTCTATATTATACCCATTGAGTCTTAAGTAGTGTAGCATTTGATTCCTTTGCTAATGGTCTGAATACTTTGGTCTCAGATACTCCTTCATTCAGTGCATAATGCACAGTCTAACAAATGGAGACCCGTTAGGAGATGGCTGCATCATCAGTGCATCAATGCCTTCCATGCTTGATAGGACTTTGAAACCTGTCTGATTTTTGTACAGATATCTGTTGGGAAGGAAGTCGAGGAGGGCCCATACAACAGCAGATAATCTGACAATTTGGCCCATTTAGACCAAGATGGCAGCAAATCTGCCCATGTATGGCCAGGTTTCAAGGATTTCTTTTGGTCTTACTGAGTATCAAGTTAGTCCATTTTATGTAAATTGCAAATATAAATGTGCAGCCATTCTGTTAAAAGTACAGCAGCCACTGCCATGCTGTGTCTTTGGTTAAATATACAGCTCACGTAGATACTCAGAAGATCTGCTATATACTCATCTGCATGCTGCCCTGGTAGCAGCAAATACATTACCCAGGATTTTTCATGTTTCCAGCTGTCACCTCAATGAGAAATCTGCAGACACATATCCTGCTCACAAATATATATGGGGTTATATCCCAAAGAGTAGCTCACTAGTAGTCCTAACATGAATTAAAATAGAATTGTATTAATACATTAACATACCAACATTTTGGAAATAAAAAGAACAACCGCGCGTGACCACACCCCCTAATTACTATGTTCATTTTACAAAATTTGGCAGTTTATGAAAGTTTGAACACAGTTCTGTGTTTTTTTATTCAGTTATTACAGTTTTGCTAATGAAGGTGAATTGTATATAAAAAGCTGTGAGTCAAAATTTTCCCCAGAGACGTGTTTATCTTAATTGTTACAATTACTTATTTGCTTATCTCAAAATTGTTACAAAAGTATCTTAGTGCATCTGGTGGCTGTTCTGGGCTTTCTGCCAAAAGCCAATTAAATTAGAAACGTTGTATCTTTTTCCAGCTGTTCAGCGCAGCGAAAGTCGGGACATTTCAGTACAAATGTGGGACTGCGGGTTGAGCTGTCAAAAACGGGACTGTGCTGCTCAAAACAGGAGGGGGAGTAGGGAGGTATGCATTAAGTAAAATTTAAGCATTCATTATGATATTTTCCCTGTAATTGAATTATTACCATGTATTAACAAGAATATATTCTACAGCCTAATAATTGCAAAGTAGCGCAAAGATTGAGTTCTTAGCTTTAGCAGTAGGGAAAAAAATAGAATCCAAGATGTCTGGGACAGCAAGTCCAGTTAACTTCAGACTAAAGCTGGCCATAGACGCAAAGATCTGATCGTATGAATCGAGGATTCGTACGATTTTTGGACCTTGTGTGGAGAGTCCCGACATTTTTCGTCCGTCGGAGATCGGACGTTTGGTCGATCGGACAGGTTAAAAGATTTCTGTCAGCTGCATGTATTGCCGATCGTACGATTTTCAGAGGGAGACTGTCGTTAGCTTTGGTCGGACATAACTTTCGTAGGATTCCTGTCAGGGGCAGAACATCGGCTGATCTGTTCTTTTGTACTTTTTTTATCGGAATGGTTAGTGGCAGGTTGGGAGATGGGGAAGTCCGATCGTACGATGATTTGTACGATCGGATCTTTGCGTCTATGGCCAGCTTAAGCAGCAGTCTGCTTTTGGCTATATGTTTACATTTTCAGTGTTTACGTTCCTTTCTCAAGGCAACAGTTTAGGTTCTGAAATTGTTCATGGACGAACAGAGGTATATTGTCTGAACTGTATAGCACAAAGTTAGGGCAACACTGATTAATCTTTTTAGGGGCATGGAAAAAAAACTCACAATAATAATTACACTACCAGTACACAACCCTCCTCCCTTCATCTTCTGTTGTGACTGTTTTGTTAGCAGTAGTCCATTATGCAAGGGATAATTTGTGCACTAATTATCTACCTAACAAGGACCAAACATGGAGTAGCTTTATTTTCCCTGTTTAGCTTATGGAAAACAGGAAAAGACCTGAAAACATTTGGTTTCCAGTGATATTATTTCACATTTCTGATATACCCGCCTCAAGGTTAATGAAACTTATAATACTATGTGATGCACAATGGTAATGCAGTATAAAGGGGTAGAAGTTTTTAATATGCAATTCTGCCATCTACAGGTAGCAAATGAAATGGACACATTTTATTATGTAAACTTGGTACATTCTAAATATCTTTGCACATTATAACATAATAGCATTGAATATATTTTTTTCATATCATGACAGTACAGTAAGCTTTCTTTGTCTGTTAATATGAGGCATCTATTTAAAATAGGGTGGTAAGAATTTCTTTGCACTGGTCAGTCAAACCTGCACTGTACATAAGGTGCAAAAAGAAAAAAATGTTAATTTTATAGGCATTGATACTTTTTAATAGTAAATATGTCAGTGCAAAATATTTGATTGCATGAGCCAAAAGAGAGAGAACCACAATAACTTGATTTTTGCATCTGGAAATGAAAAGCAGAATGATCTTTCTAATGAACAGACCTTTACTGTCATGGTTAATGTAATTAGTTTGTTAGCAGAGAATCTAGAATTTGCTTACAGTAATTTTATTCATAAAAGGTTAACCAGAGTTTTGATTTAGTGATTCAGAAAGTGGAGGTGTTAGTTATCTGTCCGCACTGTGGCAGTCATGCAGTGATACAGAGTGGAGCGATTAATGCTCTTGCCCCGACAAGTGACCCATCTCCTAGAATCTGTGATAAATGTTGGTAGCATGGTATGCCACAACATATTAATCAGTTTTTGATTGGATAAGGGTTTGTGGTGTGTATGTATAGGGACAACTGTACATGGTTTTCTTCAGAAGCTTGTTGCACTGTATGACATATAATGTTCTATAAAGAATTTGGCACACATTATACTTTATTTCACACAACACATAAACTGCATATTTTGTTGTTGTTTTTGAAATTTTAATTTCTTAATTTCTAGTTATTGATAAAAAGTACAATTGCAATAATCTCTAGGATAACAGTCAACTATAACCATTAAATGTACACTGTTTCTAACGCTACAACAGTCCTAATGATTTAATTATGATCTGACTACATCTTTACAAGCAAATTTATTCAGACATTGCATTCTATTAAATTTTTTCTAATTTTTGTTTTGTCATGTAAATATTTATTATGTTGATAGTACTTTTTTGTGATGGTAACTGATGGTAACAGTGGAATCCACTCGGGTATCCCATATGTTCCCAATGACCACCTCATTATCTTGCTCGGTATAAAGTGTTATTATACATGTGTGTTACATTAATATGTACTTAATAATCTGGTTAAACGGAATATGCTGGCCTCAAGCTAGTCACTATTACCCTGGCCTTGAGGGAAGAGCCTCAAGAACCTTACAAGAACCTGTTGTAAGAGCAGTTCTTTGTTTTTCTGTACTGTGGAGTGATATCTCTGTGCTCTCCCACTGGTAACTCCCTGTTTACAAGTTTATAAAAACCATGTGATCGTGAAGTGACTTCAGAATCCACAGATTTTGTATATAATAAACTTTATGGGAAATATAATATTGGTCGCTATCAAAAAAATTGTAGTGAAAAATGTTGCCTTTACGAACACTTTGCCCCTCACACGACAATAAGATAGCGATTGTGAATTTTAGAGTTTGCAAAGATTAGCAGTATATGTAATAAAATTTTGCAATCACAAACCATTTGTGCGACAAAATATACAAAAATAAGGAAAAGCCATACCCTTTATGAATCCCTTGGACATGGCAGCTAAATTTAAAATTTTTTACACTACACTACTATGTTACTACACTACTACACAAACCTTGCCCTCAACAATAATTGGATTTGGTAACCATACCCAAAATGACATTCCCTGTTAGGGCAGAGACTAGGGTTGCCATCTGGCCGGTATTTTACCGGCCTGGCTGGTAAAAATGATGGTTGATCTCAATGTTATTAATAGGGAAAAAAGATAAATATATAGGAAGGCCAGTATTTTTTTCCAGAAAATGTGGCAACCCTAGCAAAGACACAAGCTGCGATTCAGGGAGATTAGTCTCCCGCCTACAAATTTCCTCTTCTTCATGGTGACTAATCTCCCGAACTGCCTCCCCGCTGGCTAGAATGTAAATCGTCGGCGGGATGGCACTCGGAACGCTTCCTTTTCCGAAGTCGCCCGAAGTTTCCTCGTGAGGCAACTACGGGTGACTCCGGAAAATGAATCGACTAATCTCCCCGAATCGCAGCGTGTGTCTGCCCTTAAAGCCTCATCTATTGCACCCCATTGCTTTAGCTAGCAATTAAGCAGCCGAAGAACAATACAGTACCAGACCTGGATGGATTCCCCCTATCCTATTATTTAAAAAAGATATACTTTCCCTTCATGTAGCTGTAATGTTTAATTACGTACTACAAGCACTACCTCAGGAAATGTTTGCAGCCAATCTCTCACTCATGCCCAAACCAAATAAAGATCACACAGATATACAAAATTATCTCTCCATATTGGTCCTTAATATAGATGTCAACTTCTGTCTAGCAACAAAACAAAACCTCTGCTATTTCAGTTGATAAAGTGAATGCAGGCACATCCAAACAATACTGTATGGTAAGCAGACATGCCTGCACTTTGTCCGCGGTATTATCAGCAGGTAAAATGAGCAGGAGAAAGACTTGGCCTTGACAAGCAGGAGTTACACATGACTGAAACAAGGATAAACACAACCCGTGGCCTTTTATCTTTACTGGGGATATGTACAGATAGGAAGTTAGGGGATACGTCATGCTAAAAAATGATTGAGAATTTTTTGTTTGATTGATTTATATTGCAAAATAGGCACATATGCTGAAGGCAAGTATAAATTTTCATAAATGCATTTTTATGTGCTAGACTACCATGAGTACTAGATTTCCAGCTTCAACTAACCTCTACCTGCAGGGCAATCTACATTGCTGTGTGCTGATGCAACAGCTGCTTAGAGACAAAGATGTGCATCTAACTACAGCTGCCTAGTAATCAGATGTCTTCTCTGACAGTAATGATTTTCCATTGTTGGAGAGTGCTAACTTGTCTTAAATGTCATTAATAATGTTCAAGTGGCATTACCACTTAGCTGCTCATCATCACTGTTTAGCTTCAGCCTGTAGAGCAGCAATAACCCATTTTAAAACAGTTATTGACATATTGTGTTTATTTATGTGCTTGAGGTTTTCATCAGTACAACATCAATATATGTGCTACAGTAAACAAAAAAAAACAACATTAGGCAGACCACCTTGACCATCAGGCCCTTATTCTTAATTTCATGTTGCCTTGAAATTTCCTCATTTAACAGAACACATCCCTCAAAAATGGAATTTGTAATCGACAGAGCCATCACAGTTTACATCAGAAAAAAATCCGGCAGATCACTAAAAAAAAATACAGCTGCAGCTTTACACAAGATGAGCTGCCTCAGGCCTGCTGTCTGTCCATTATGGGGGGGTTTGGTTTGTGGCACACGTTTTCACTTACAGAGGTATGCGGTATGTGGCATGAGGTTAAGGGAAGGGTTCACGATGGGGGAGGGGGCTCCGCATTAAGGGTTATGCACTCTTTAGGTGTTGGCCCCTAGTGGGTCCTGGTCATCCCAGTCCAACACTGTACAAGCATCGTTATGCTTGGTAGTTACTAAAAATAATATGCAACATAATTTAGGGTGTTAAGTATAGAACTTCCTTGCATTTGTAATTTTGCAACTGTGCAGCCTGTGGCAAATTCCATGGTGTTCCATGTCTTGATTTACAGACTTTGGGGAATACTTATCCGAGAAGGTAGTGAAAGTTCTCTAGAAGATACACTATTTCCCGTAAGCAGGACAATTATTAAAATTGAAAATAGATTAGTCATGTACAAAAAATCTAATGAGTAATAAAAAATTCAGTATGTTCATGAGATCATATTCTTGCCTATGACACAAAGAGGCACCTGTGATAATATGATTATAACAGCTGTCCAGGTGTTGCCATATGAAGAGCTGTCATATTTATACCTTAAGGAGGCTATTTAAATTATTGCCCCGCCTCCAACTTAGTTGAACTGAAAAAGTTTTGCAACTTTTCAGTAGAGGTTAAGTAAAATCCCAAACTATCCCAAATATGACAAAATAGATGCAAGTGATCCAAAGTGCATGAGCAAATTTCCTTGGAGAATTTAAACTAACAAATGATGTCACTGCAGCCAACTTGTATGGTGGTTGGTGATTTGACTGTTTGGTTTGCTTCTTTCTATTAAAGGACAAAAATACCTTAATTTTTTATAAAGTTTAAAGTAGATTTTATATTATATTTATTTATTATTTGAGTTTATTTTCCATTTACTTTATTTACTCAAGCATCTATGAAAGTTATTACATCAAACTCTTTCTAGTTTTCCTTGTTAAAAGTTGCAGTCATAATTGTCAGAGCAGAAATTTCTGGTGTGTGCCAATAAAGCAACATTGGCGTATGCTTTTCCCAGCCCATCATCAGCCCTCCTCCACCTGCTGACATTGTGCTCTACATGCTCCCACAACAGCTATTCCAAAGTTTACCTGTGTGTGGACCTGCCATTAATGCACCATCTTCCCCTGTCTTCACATCCTCTTCGCATGTGCAGTTGAATCTATGTCTGGAATCCACTTCAACTGTGAATGCTCCCTCAAGACCCGTACCAGTGAACTTACAGAAGAGGATCTGAAGACAGGGGAATATAGCAGCTTTGAACTATGATGCACAACTCTGCAGTTTAGGAATAGATGTTGTGGGGAGGGAGCTTGGGGGGGTCAATGGAGGGAGGAGGAGGGGGAGCATGAGCAAGAGTTTAGTTCTTCTTTTAGTCTGCCTAAGCAGCCACTTAGCCAATTAACTCTCTAGGCTCAAGGAGGCAATAACGTTTTAACTAATTCTACATACCATTGTGCCATACAGAAATATAAGTAAAATATCTTTTAAAGAAAAAGGAAAGTCGTCTTGCACTTGGGGGTGCCAAATGTTAGGCACCCACAAGTGATTGTTTTTTACTTACCTGAAACCCCAGGCCGGTGCTCCTTTCAGCAGAAAACTGCACCGGCCCAGGGTATTGCAGTGAGCACCACTGGCTTCTTCTTTCTTCAAATTTCCCGGGGCAAACGCATTCGCAGTAGAATGAAATAGCCGAATTTTTAGTTCAAGTTCTGTGTATATATTAGGGATGCAACAAATCCAGGATTTGATAGGGGATTCAGGCCAGAATTCTGCGTTTTTCAGCAGGATTTGGCTGAACCCTTTTGCCTGGTGAACCAAATCTGAATCCTAATTTGCATATGCAAATTAGGGGCGGGGAGGGAAATTGCATGAGTTTTTGTCACAAAACAAGGAAGTAAAAAGTGCATATGCAAATTAGGGTTCGGTATTCGGCTGAAATTTTTTTTACGAAGGATCCAAGGGTTCTGCCAAATTCAAAATAGTGGATTCTGTTCATCCCTAATATATATATTTTATATATATATATATATATATATATATATATATATATATATATATATATATATATATATATATATATATATATATATATATATATACTCACAATACTGGAGCACTCATGCAAAAAAACAGCTGCCTGGGTGCAGTATTCAAAGATTATGAAGACCAAAAATACTGTACAAAAACCGCACTCACAGGACTTTATACAGGTGCAAAAAAGATCTGTTTATTTTTACGACGTTTCGGCTTCTCTTACTGAAGCCTTTTTCAAGTGAAAAAGGCTTCAGTAAGAGAAGCCGAAACGTCGTAAAAAATAAACAGATCTTTTTTGCACCTGTATAAAGTCCTGTGAGTGCGGTTTTTGTACAGTATTTTTGGTCTATATATATATATATATATATATATATATATATATATATATATATATATATATATATATATATATATATATATACATACATACATACATACATACACACACACACACACACAGATTCTGTGACCTGGGTGCCAAGTGAAAAATGCAAAGCATTTGTTTGTATATTATGCAAAAAAGGTGCGTTTATTCAACGTTTTTGTCCTAAACCAGGACCTTCGTCAGGAACAGCAAACAAAAGTTTTTTTGCATAATATACAAACACTGTGTGCCAGTCTTTACATATATATGGGGGGTCATGGGGCAGCCATTTAAGTGTAGGATACACAACAGATAAGTTCTGAAGAATCCCATTGTATACTACAGAGATTTTCTGTTATCTCCTGTGTATCCTGTGCCTTTTCTCCCTTTTCAGCTTTGAATGGCTGTTTAGATCAACTACAGATGCGTTTCTAAAGCAAACACACCATTTGTACCAATACAGTGCAACAGTACATTTTCATTACTTTAAAACACTTTAATTTTTTGGTGTTACTGTCATTTTAACTGTTTGGATGGGGGAGATGTGCCCAAATAATATACATAGTGGGTTAATGTAAGCTTTACATGTCCATTAATAAATGAGGCCCAATTATATTTTCTTATGAAGAAGTCAACATTGGTAATTTTGGTCTGCTCTGTAAAAGGGATGTTTTAAGAGAAATTCTTGCCCTGTTTCTTAATGTTGGGATATATAGTCCAACTATATCTGGGGACTCAAATTTAAGAAACAGGGCAGAATAGTACAAAAAATTCTTGAGGGAAGCCTTTATAACAGAGCACTGCTAGGAAATGGAAAATATTTTTGAGTGATATGGTATTTGTTTGAAAAATTAAAAGAAGGAACAAGGTCTTTGTTTCCTGTATAAAATGAGAACAGTAAAAGGGAAGTTAGTCTTAAAAATAACAAGATAACAAATAAATGCTATTTTGTATGCCTCCCGATATTCTCTTTGCAGCTACAGTATGTGTATAGGTTGTGTAGATAGCATCCTACATACATTATCACCCCTGATGGCTGCAAAGTTAGATGGATCATCACTCTGCAAAACGGGGTAGGAAAATTAGGGCTAGTAAAACATGTATGGCAGATATAGGTTCCTCACCTCCTGCTGCAGACATGAGACATCCTCTAATAGGTGTGAAATTAGGCAACACTGCAACTGGAGGATGCTGCAACAATAGATCAGGTGTATAAAGGCCCTCAGGTGCAGTGGGAGCATAAAGATGAGCTGAAAAATGTAAAATATGAGATATTACTATAATACTATAATGTACATAGCCAGTGTTTGCAAATCAAATGAATACTTCTTCTTTGCAGAAGCAGCCCTGTTCTAAATTTTCTTAATATTGCTGTGTAGAGAACAATGAATGATGTTTCATCCTTTAAAGGCCAATTAATGCATTATGCAAAATACCTGTACCTGATACTGCTATATACATTTATACATAATGAGGCAAGCTATCAAAGTAAGAAGAGGATATTTGTAACGATTCTCCAGAATAACGTTAAACATTATTTTATTAGAAATACATTTTCAATAAAACAAGCGGTTGTTTACCATAAATCTGTGTCCTAAAGAGTTCCAAACCAAATTTGTCAAAATATTCCATATTATTCTTTAACACAATGGTTTGTGTCACCATCATATTCTTTCTTTGAGCTGATTCAGTAAATAAGTTAGGGGGTGTCGACATCCACAGATATGCAATTGATTCTAGATCAACTGTAAGAGGATTGGTAATATCAAAGAATGAAAGAGTTTGGCATGCATTTACCATTCACTGGTAAAAATTGTGTATGTTTATAAAGCACTACTACTACAGTAACCATTCAAGTTGAAACTGGGATATAGGACAAATACAGATAATACAATAAGCTGTGGTTTTAGTTATTTAACAGGAAGACAAATTGGTGTCAAATGCCATTCATGCCATTGTATGGGACAATAGAAAGAAAACTTTTATAATATTAAATAGGATACAAATTTGTAAATGTAAATTAAATTCTTTTCATTTTTGGTATCACTGGCCTTTTAAGGATCTAGTGACTTCCTGGAGTTTACACATAAAAAGAAAATCTTCCACCTGCCCTGGCCTCAAGGTCAGAAATGTCTATTAAATATTAAAGTATGTAATTGTGGTTTGTAACACTAAATACAATGTATTGCTTGCACCAAACAAACCCTCCCCATCCATCAAATGTACAATTGTTTCTATAGTTTTTAATTTAAAAGCAGTGGTATTAAACAAACAGATTTTTATGACGCCCTCTGTATGTTTTGCATTGAATGCACCCTGTTAAATCAAGTTGACTCCTGTGGCTCCCAATGTTTTAGTTCCTTACTCACTCAAGGTCACTTTTTAATTCAAAGCATCAAATAAACCACCAGGCCACATTGCTCAGATAAAGTCTACATTTATTTACATGTACATTTTTTTCATTGGTCTAAAACTTTTTTTCTTTTTTTTTCAGGTCCTGAGTCTGTTTCAAAGGACTCTTTAGTGGATTCTTCCTTCTTAGATTGTCTTCAGGCTGAAGATTGTGATTTGTCTGCAACACTAAGCACCACCCCCTCTAATGTGGAAAATAAGCTCTATGGACATTCTTCACTCTTGCCATCTCAACCAATCTTCATTATGCTGCATTCTGATTGGAACACATCTGTTGCAGACTGGGGTATAGCCTGGGAGGCCTTGGTGTACGGGTCTGTGGGTCTTTTTGGGTCTGTCACTCTTCTCTCCCTTCTCTCCCTTTTTTGCCTTGTATTCCGATGTCCTTCAGGGGGCCCTTATTTAGCTGTTCTTCATCTGTTTTTGATATTTGTAGGGAGCGGCCGGGCTTTTTCCCTTTTCTACGATGCATATGGGCACCAAGAAAGACTACCAGTTTTCATTGCTATCCTTTTGCATGAACTGGCTTTTCCTTGTATGACAACAAGTTTCAGCATCGTATTCCTACTGCTGTCCTCAAGATGTCAGATGCAGTGCTCCACTCCACGTTTACTTCGTCTCTGCATACTATCTGCTATAGTGGTTTTCCACTTTGTTGTCTCAGCAGGAACAGTGGTATTAGTTGATTTCTTACACAAATTTGCATTCCTTCTACTTGTATCCCATGGAGTCTATATAATTTTGACTGTTCTTCTTTCTCTCTCCTTCTTCATCTTTTGTTGTGTTGCACGAGTCCAAACCACTCAGATTTATGACCTTAAGAATTCAGCTCCTCCTGTAGAATATAGAAGTGGTTGTCCTTTTGCAAATGCAAAAGATTGGAGTCGGGCAACTCACATTGTTCTGGTTGCTTCATTTTTTGGTCTTTTAAATGCCGTCCTTCAGCTTTATGCAGTGCTTTATGCCATGGGCTATGGTGGATCAATTGTGTTTGGACCCTGGACTTGGTGGGCCTTCCAGCTCAGTTCAAGCCTATGTGAAGTAGGTGCTTGTCTGCCCCTTGCTGTAGTTGGTACCTACCCCCTCTTTAGTTCTAACGATATTGGGCGGAACAATTGCTGGACTAAGTTATTTTGTCTTTCTCCTGGCCATGTCACCATGAAAGCCAACATTCTTCAGGCCAATTCTCAGTGGTCCTCATCCCAGCATGAGAAACTGCTGATCTGTGACACAATCATCAGAAGTGACTCAGAGTTTTTTCCCCTTTATACACTTGTGGAGAAACGAATGAGCCTTGGAGAAGACATAAGTTTAATCTACAACAGCACTAAGAGCCTAGAGGTACAAGGCTTGAGCCATCAAAAGACACCATCTTTTATTAGTGTACAGGTGGACAGTGACTCAACTGTTGATTTCCAGCCCCCGTCACCAATCAACTTGCGTCGCAGCATCGATGAGGCATTATTTAGTGAAGCTCTAATACCTAAGAGTCTGTTTCATGGCACAGCATTGTCCAGCAGCCTGTCTCTCACTATCAAGAGTACCACACAACTGGAAGAAAACATTTTCAGAGAGAAGGCCTCTGACAGGGGACTTTATCGAACTTCTTCCTGCATGGAGATAGACACTGGTTTTCCAGCTGCAAGGCCTGCTTCCACCACTTGCAGACAGGGTAATTTATCCTCCCCTTCTTCACAGGTATGGAGAGGTAGAGAAAGCACCACTAGCTCTCTATACAAGATATCCCAAGATGGATCATCCTTGGCTCTTTGTTTAAGTTCTGACAATGCAGACTCCTCTGCCTACAACTATGAGCATAAACAAGGATGTAGCCAGCAGTCAAAGGGAGCGTATCATACTTTGCTTCCTCCATCTCAGGAGTCACTGGATATAGCCACTAAACAAGAAAACTCCTTGTGTGATGACTTCAAAGATGTGTTTGTGCCCATTGATGCAATGAGTGTTAGCAGTGACACTATAGACCTCTGAAGGAGCTCATGAATTGTATTACTGGAAAGACAGAATACAAAAACTGAAGGACGCTTAAGTGCACGTTTTAACATTTACAAGGATCCATAAGACAATAAGGCATACATTTTACTTTTTTTCTGAAATAATAGATAATTCATTTGCAAGATGAAATGGGAAATATGGATTTTAAAAATTGCTACTGAGCTTTCCAGTACTTGAATATTATACATAAACATTACAGGATATTTACAAATCTTTATATTCTTTTTTCCCCATTATTTTATAATGATATCATATATACACATTAAAAAAAAATATTGTAAATGGTTGGATATATTTTCCTGCTCATAGTTGTACAGTTAAACTTGTGATTTAAATCACTGTGGGTTCTGCATTCATACCCTTGTCAAGAGTAGTGTGAGTTCATTATATATTTGCTGTTGGTTCAGACAACATATCGAAGTGAATCTTTATTTGCCCAGTTACGAGAACTTTAACAAATATCTAAAAAGATGACTTGTTAATTGAGTATTAGAGGGTTAATATATTCTTATGTGTATTCGAAATTTGTATTTATTGAAAATAATGTGGTTACCATTTTCAACATCCATAGCATACAAATCAATCCACAAATATGTTCCAAAAGTACAATAGTAAACATATGTTGGGGGGGGGGGAAGATTTGCCAGAGGATATTATAATCAAGTAGCAAGACGTGTACTGCCAAAGTCTTAGTATTATATGGCATGTCAATGGTGGTTGGGTAATATTTTGGCAAATACCAAATTGTACATTTGAGTCAGGGTATGATTGGAATTCTGTATCTCCATCACAGAAAGCAATATGTATTATTTTTTTAATTTTAAACTCAGCAGGTTATATATTATCCAGTTACTTACTGATAAGGGCCTTTAAAGGAACAGTAACACCAAAAAATGAAATTCTTTAAAAGTAATGAAAATACAATGCTCTATTTGCTGCATTGGTAAAATTGATGTGTTTGCTTCAGAAACTGTACAATAGTACTTGTGCTGTGTAGCCATGGGGGCAGCCATGCAAAGCTGAAAAAGGCACAGAATATGGGATTCTTCAGAATCTGTTGTGTATCCTGTGCTTGAATGGCTACCCAACAGCGTGTTTCTATAAACTATAGTAGTGTTTCTGAAGAAAACACAACAGATATACCAGTGCAGGGCAACAGTACATTATATTGTTATTCTTAATTTGAATAGTTAATGATACATAGTTAGTTCAAAAAAGAAAATCTGCACGTCTATGGCCAGCTTTAGCATTGGACCCAGAAGGCAAAACCAACTACAAGCATCACATTCTTTAGTACTTTTCATTGAGTGACTGACTACAAATATGCTTTTTAACATGAATCATGGTATATAAACAGTATATTTTGATACTTCCCTTTACTCCGTTGATATCGAACAAGATTTCTTAAATACTGAAATTCTGGCAAAGAATTCAGGTCATTGCACAGTTGTAAGTTTTTTTAAAGTTATGTTGCACACAATTACTTTCATCTCCCACCTCATATTGTATTTCCTTAATGACTGATAAGTAAAGAATGTGAACGGATTTATTAATAAAGTATTTTCAGACTTTAGAGTCAGATTTTTTAGCTATATCTGCTGCATTAGAAATACATGTGTGTGTGTGGTTATGTATATTGGATGTACGGATTGGTTGACTCACCTCAACATGTAATAAAAGATACAAAGTTTATCCAGGTGTAGCAACCCAAAGCAACCAAGATATTTGCTTTCATACATGTGCCCAGGAAATGACACCTGCTGTTTCTATAGGTTATAACAGAGGTGCCCAGACTTTGTCATCTCGCTATCTACTTTAGCCACCTGACGCCATTGTGAGATCTACCTTACGAATTTAGCATGGCACAGAGGCAATTCCATGTATAAATACCCCAGACCTCATATCAGGATGGTAGAGAGGCAATTCCAAGTATAATACCCGCAGAACTTATATCAGGATGGTAGAGGCAATACCATGTACAATACCCCCATATTTGACACCAGCATGACACAGAGGCAATTCCATATATAAAACCCACTAGAGCTCAGACATAGAAGCACAGCATAGTGGTAATTTTAAGTTTAATGCCTGCA
This sequence comes from Xenopus laevis, assembly GCF_017654675.1. NCBI lineage: Eukaryota > Metazoa > Chordata > Amphibia > Anura > Pipidae > Xenopus > Xenopus laevis. Next base: position 64,396,960 of record NC_054376.1, read on the forward strand.
GTCACAAAGCAGCTGTGGGAACCAAGGCTGCCTGGGACTTAACTTATCAACCAGCCAGAATAATACAAAACCAGCTCCACTAACTGACCATGTGGGAGGGAGAGAGGAGTCTGCAGGATAAGCTTCTTCTTGCTTCTTCTTTTCCCTGCCATGCCAGACACAGAGCTACAGGCGGGGGGTGGGCCTTACGCTGATCACCAATGAAAGCAGCTCTCGTTGCTGCTGCTTGTTTCTTTCAGCCTATCGCAGCTATATAATTTGACATAGCCGGCTGCCTGCATGAATGAGAAGGGAGGGAGGGCGAGCGCAGGGAGAGCTGTGCCTGACGTGCTCATTTAAAGGAGCCGTCGCGGACTCGCGGTCTACCACAAACTTTGAATTGATTGACTGGTAGACCACGATCAACGTCTTGGTCACCCCTGGGTTATGAGAACTGTATGTGACAAGCTGGCTGCTTGTACTTGTAATTTTGGGGGAAATTAGCTATGGTAGGCAGGTAAACAGAGGACCAGGAGCATAAAGACAGGGACACTGCGTCTTCAGGCAAAAACACAGGTTTATTCACAAGTCTTTTTCCATCACAAAGTTGCTGGAACACAGATCATTAGCGTTTTTAACAGCATGCATTCAAACTTTTCCCCACTCTAGGGTTCTCACCATTCAGTATGGCTTCCACACTCTGGACTATTCTGGGCTTCTCTCTAAGCCCTGCTGACTCTCCCCTCCAGGGATACCAGCCCAGCAGCCTCTGGCCTGTCTCACCATCTAGCTTTCCTCAATCACTTCAGACTCTTAGCCACCTGGTCACGTCTCCCTCTGCTCCTTGCAATGGCAGGCAGCACCCCAAGCCCCTCTTGGAGTTCCTAACACAGACAGGTAACCTATCTGTTCTGTGCCCTGCTCATAGAGACCTTCCTAACACTTAACTATGATTAAATACCTTTCAACAGGACAGCCTTCCTATGGAAAGTGAACTCCAACATGCGAACTGGACCACTGGAATGGCTTGCCTGTTCCTTCCAGAACACTATGGGGGAAATTTACTTAAGGGCGTCATTTTGGCACTTTGCCGAATTACTAACGGTAGCTGGCGTGAGGTTCCTCATAGCAGAGGAAGAGAAAGACTCAACAGATGTATAAGTGCAATTAGCTGGTTACAGAGGGAGCAGGAATTGCAGCAGGCATTTGGATGGATTGTGGGTGGTCATAGTGGGTATGGCCTGGGCATTTTTTATCCTTGGGCCCCTATTCTTGTTGGGTTGAGGCTGGCATGGAGACCAATGAGCTTATAATGGTAACTAAGTAGTATAGAGCCCTGTAATTCCTAATGCGACCCTGACTGGGGCCATCTAGCTCTTAGTAAATGGCCAATGGGTCCCTCAGCCTTTGGTAAATGGCTTACATATCATGTCTTCTAAAAATGTGATTAAATGGTGGATTTGTCCTAAGCCATGTTGAGATGTTTGCATGATTGCGTATCAGAGAATCAGGCCCCAGTTGTCTTCACCACATGGCATGGAGGGATTTGATACAGGGTACAAAGGGGACAAGCTAAACTGTACATAAGTATCTTATGGTCACCTAACACAGACAGGTAACCTATCTGTTCTGTGTCCTGCTCAGAGAGACCTTCCTAACACTTAACTATGATTAAATACCTTTCAACGGGACAGCCTTCCTATGGAAAGTGAACTCCAACATGCAAACTGGACCACTGGAATGGCTTGCCTGTTCCTTCCAGAACACTATGGGGGAAATTTACTAAAGGGCGTCATTTCGGCACTTTGCCGAATTACTAACGGTAGCTGGCGTAAATTCGATGGAGTAAATTCGCCAAGGAGATAGACTCTGGCGTGACGTCGCACTCTAACGCCAGACAAATTTTCAGTCTGGCAAAGGAGCGTTACTACGCAAATTCACCAAGTTTTTGATTTTACTGACCGTTACCTCTATCGCCAGACTTGCCTTCGCCACCTCAGATCAGGCGAAGTAGATAGGAGTTCCTCAAAATAAGTTGAATTTTTCCAAGTCCCAAAAAATGCTGGCGTTTTTTCCTATTTAAAGGATGATAGACTGAAAAAGATTGTACATTTTTTTTGGGGTATCCTCCTTACTCCCCTACATAAGCTTAACATATGGCACCTAAACTATACTGTGGGCACATGTGTAGGGCATTATACAACTTTATATAATTTTTTTAAGGTTCCCTGGCCTTGAGTAGTGTAATGTATTTGCTGCAGCATATACGTCCATTGTACTTTAACTGCACACCGTATGCTAATTAGCCAACGCTAGCGTAACTTTGAACTGCTGAGCATAATTTCGCTGGCGTAATTTCTTCAGTGTTCGGTACCCTGTGCGCAACTTCGGATCTTCGTGAATTAGCGTTGTCCAGGCAAATTTATGCCTGGCGAAGTGTTGCGATGTGCGCACAGCCATCGCTGCCGAATTTTCGCCTGTTAGTGAATTTGCCCCTATAGCTTCCAGGGCCAAACAGCAATATCCTTCAAACAGAGAAAACATTCCGTTTAATAAAATCTCCCTTGCAACATTCATCTCCTGTTGGGGAGAACTTTAAGGAATTGTTCAGTGTAAAAATAAAAACTGGATAAATAGATAGGCTGTGCAAAATAAAAAAAATGTTTCTAAAATAGTTAATTAGCCAAAAATGTAATGTATAAAGGCTGGATTGAACGGATGTCTAACATAATAGCCAGAACACTACTTCCTGCTTTCTAGCTCTCTTGGTATACAGTTACCCTGTATATCTCAGTATACTGTATATCTCAGTATACTGGTTACTAGGGATGCACCGAATCCACTATTTTGGATTCGGCCGAACCACCGAATCCTTCGTGAAAGATTCGGCCGAATACCGAACCGAATCCGAACCCTAATTTGCATATGCAAATTAGGGGTTGAAAGGGGAAAATATTTTTTTACTTCCTTGTTTTGTGACAAAAAGTCACACGATTTCCCTCCCCGCCCCTAATTTGCATATTGCATATTCGAGCACACAGTTCCAGCCCTTAAATAATAATAAATAATTATTACAAAAAAAAGGTATACTAAATCTGTAGTGCATTTAAGATCATTGGTACCTCAACACAGAGAGAGGAACAATGTAAATGGTTAGCAAGTATATGGAAGCAGCCAGTATTCAAGGAATAGGGCTTATGCTGAACATGCTTTTTGAATAATATTTTAAACAAAGGGTAAAGGAAGGAGGTTGTGCACTATTAATCTAATTATCTACTTTACACGAACAATACATGGAGTAGCTTCAGTTTCCTTGTGTGCCTTGGGTAAACAAGAAACTGAAGCTACTCCATGTTTATTCCTTGTGTGGTAGGTAATAAGGTAACCCCCCCCCTGCATAAATGACACCTGCTAACAAAACAGGCACAACAAAGGGTGAAGTAAACTGATAATCTACTTTACAAGGGCAATATATTGAGTAGCTTCAGATTCCCTGTTTAACTCAAGAAATAACAGATTTTTGAGAATATAACAAACAAACAAAAAAGTGTGTTCAGCATAATTTGTATTAATTGAACTGATGTTAAACAAACGGGTTTACTGGCTCTTAAAAAAATCAGATACCAGAATCTTAGGGTGATAACTGTATACAAGTGCTATAATCACATTGATTCTCATTTAATATCAAGGAATGTATACCTCCCCCAGAACACATTTGAACAATCCTTACATACTTTTATTATCTATCTTATTAATAAGCACCCATAGTAATGATTGTGACAAAATAAAGCACTTTACTGTAAATAAAGATTAGAAGGAAAAAATATTTTATTAATGAAGATAAACATAAAAAATATATTTTTTTTTTAACTTCATCCAGCTGTGACATTAATTACATTACTGTATTGTAGTACTGTATCAAGAGTCCTCCTTTTCTTGGAAACTGAGAGACATAAATAAAATTTCTTATAAAACAGCAATAGCAACAGATCACAGAGGGCTAGAAAATAGTGGCAATATATACATTCTATATTAGCAGGGTTCCCGACAAATGTTTGTGACCTGCAATTTGGTTTAAATTTTGAAAAAACATTTTTTTTCAAAATTTGTATATATATATATATATATATATATATATATATATATATATATATATTTCACAAAATAGCCAGCACTCTCGAAAATATATTTCATCTTCGGAGGAGGCCGAAACGTTAGTCTCGTATGTAACAATAAAACTTTTTTACTTTTTACATAAGACCTGAGAGTGCGGACCGTTCTTGCTGACTATATATATATATATATATATATATATATATATATATATATATAATTTGCATTGTTAGATCATGTATACTTTTTTTATTTGGATTGCTACAGTATGGGTTCAAACTGCAACACTGGTATTTTGCTCAATGTGTGACAGCCTGTTGCATATGGAGGTGCAAAACTCAAATGGAGCCCTTGAATTTAGAGCTCCTCAAGTTAATACATCTGAATAAAGACACATAGGTTGGCAGTGGCACCTAAACATACAGTACCTCTCAGACCTGTCTGTCCCTTATCTGCACAGCGCATCTATCTTGTGTGATAAGCCATCCTTTCAAATCCACAACGAGAGCATCGCCTGTCAATCTGAGACAAATGAAACCAAATGTGTTGATATAATGTAATGAAAAAAAATAATAAACACAACAAAGGACTACAGGTCAAATTGGTTGAAAAATACTTCTTCTCTAGAATCTTCTGTTTCATTTGAGAGTATGATGGTATCAAGTTTTTGAACACAACTGATGATACCCAGACACACATACAGTATTTGATATTATTTTATAATGAATGTCTAAAAAATTCTCTGACCAGTAACATATACGATGTGAGCAGCGAAGGCAGGTTACTGTATCTTCAATCCCAGGGGTAGGCAATACTGAGCCACAGTCTGAGCAGAAATCTGATATTGATGAAAAACAGGTAGTAGAACCCTCCATCTTACAGCAGTAGAAGGACTGTAGTAGGATACAAAGCAAGTTTTGTGTTTTTTTAGGCCATAGAGCAATTGTTACCAGAACTTGCATATCTATGAGCTGTACATTTCCTATTACATGTATTGGACCAGTTAACCAAAATGCTTAAAACTCAGGGTTGTCTGGATAAGGGATTTTTCCATAATTTTAATCTTTTCATAACTTAGCTGGCTATACCTTAAGAATCATTTAAACATTAGATAAACCCAATAGCATTGTTTTCCCACTGATTAAATATATCGCTGGGAGAGAAAAAGGATATCATTTTTTAAATTGATTTATTTCATTAAAAGGACTTTCCATAATTCAGAGCTTTCTGGATAATGGATCCTATACCTGTATTTGCAACGTGAGCGTACTAAATGTTACAAATGTACTACATTTTACATGTGCAATTGCCAAAAGAAACCTATCAGCAATTAGCATTGAACAGTCTATTACAAGACAGAAAATCAAAGAAAAACTCTCATTAGTTGCTAATGAAAACTATAATTTAGCAGCGATCTTCATCAGCCCCATGAAGTATAAATAAGTCATGTGGCCCCTTTTTAATGCTTTGGCTATTTCTGCTCTGTATGTGTAAAGCAATCAGAACTACCACTGAAGAGGTTGAAGTTACCATAATCTTATTTTTACCAAAGTGCTTGATGACAGATGGTAGGACCTCTTCCTGCTGGTAAACAAATGTGTTGTCTAATCCCCCATCCCAGGTTGACACTTCCTTTAACTCTACATGCCACGTTTATTTATTTAAGCAAAATTTAGAGTTGTCCTAAATTGGACACTATGGGGATTATTTATCATAATCCGAAAATTTCTCATTATTCTCAGAAAAATACTCCGACCAAATCCGGGTTGGATTTTTCCTCCTTTTTTATTAATAATTAATTAAGTTATTAAGATCCAAATTACAGATAGATCCATTATCCGGAAAGTACTAGGTCCCGAGCATTCTAGATAACAGATCCCATACCTTGGTCTCCGAGGAAGTATGTAAATACGAAATGTGTCAGACCTTAAGATGATGTTGTCCATTCTTTTATCGATGTAACAAATAAAGGCCTTGGAAGTGCGCCGCAACATTTTGACTTGCAGTGAACAGATCCCATACCTGCACCAGCCTAAATGTTTAACAGCTCTATAGTAGTAATTATTCAGGCCTTTAAAAGTTGTTAGCTTCCCATCTATCAAAGAGTGAAGTTCTGCCACTAGCGTGAAATTCCGCCACTCTCCATTCATTTCTATTCGATTTTTATAGGCGTATTTATCAAAGGGTGAACTTTCACTTCACCCATTGATAAATACGCCTTTCAAAATCCCATAGCAATGAATTGAGAGCTGCGGAATTTCACTCTAGTGGCAGAACTTCACTCTTTGATAAATTTACCCCTTAGTGTGCTTTGAGCAGCTACACGGCTGATTATTAGATTCTGATGCTAATTGAAATGGTATCAGAGTCGACATGTAATTAAATTAATTACTAATCAGTCTTATATTGTGACATTTCCATTCTATAGTATATTGTGTCTAAGTTAGACAGCAGCACTGAGCATGTGCAGTGAATCAGCAGTGAAGAAGATGGGGAGCTATTGTGGTATATTTGGAGGCACAGATTTACACTGGTAAAGGGCTGTGGTAGCCTTGGGCTGGTACAGAACTCAAAAAAACAATGTACAACGTTTCTGCCCTGCTTTTTCAGTTTAGTTAAGCGACAAATCTTATCTACTACGGGCGACTAATCTCCCCGAAATTGCTTCAGATTTCCGAAGTTGCCTCCCGAGGAAACTTCAGGCAAGTTCGGAAATCCGAAGCAAATTCGTATGCTGTCCTGCCGGCGATTCATATTCTTGCCAGTGGGATGGCATTCGAATCGCTTCAGATTTCCGAAGTCGCCCCAAGTTTCCTCGTGAGGCAACTTCGGAAATCTTAAGCAATTTTCTATGCCATACCGCCGGCGATTTGTATTCTTGCCGACATGGAGGCATTTCAGGGCGATTAGACGCCCGCCGTAGAGAAGATTTGTCGATGGGCGACTAATCTCCTCGTCTGCCACCACCCTTCATGCAAATAATGTATTAATAAGAGCATAGAAACCCTATAAAAAGTCATCAGCTGAATCACTTCCCTAAGTAATCTGACCATTCAGCTCACTACCAAAACACTGAATCTGGCCAATGATTAACTTTTTTGCCATCACTTTGAAAGGGTGTTTTTGCCAGTTAGTAGCCAGATTAATTTGGCCAAGGAACAACCAAAATTTGCTAGATAACCCCCCCATATATATATAAATTGCAAGTTAAAATAAAATCTGCAGGTTAAAATGGATTAAGATAGTTAGTAACTGATGGAAGTAACAGTTCACCAGAACTTGGCAATGTCATCATATATATCTCACCTACAAAACCTGTATTATAGCTTTATTTTCTGCTTTGAATTAATTCCCGCATGAACAGCATTTAATATTATTAACATAGTAAGCGGATATTATGCTGACAAAAAGAACATATGGCCAGAAAGAAATAACAAGTAAACACCAAATGGATCAAGCTGTGGAAATCTATGTATGTCTTTTTTCAACTGTAAACAGATACATTTATAAAAAGGTAACAGATTTTTTTTTATTGTAGCACTCTTTAACTAAAAACATTCAGTCAACATGTAGTATTACTAATCTGTCCTTTGTCTTCTGCCACGTTTCATTTTAATAAGACTGCACAGCTCATTTTGGACTTCCAAAGTCTCCTTTATATATGACAGAGTGGAACCTAAAGCAATTGCTGTTTATCAGGAAGGGGTTATACTGCATGTATTTTATGGATCTCTTCATTATCTTTCAGGCCAAAGTGCCCAAAAGCCCTTAATGACTTGCCTGAGAAATGTCTGCAATTCAGGCCAAAGTTGCCTGAAAAAAGTGAACTGCATTTCGAGTCAATAATAGCAAGCACTAGCAGGCGATTCCCATGCAAGTCAAAGCTGGCAGTTTCAGGCACTTTGGCACTATGTGTTTGGGCTACAAAACTGAATTTAAAGGACATGTCAACCCAAAAAATTTTTTTGCCTAATAAAAGAAAACTTCTATAATTTGCTGCAATTTTGCAATATACATTCATTACACATTTTCTATGGTTTTTAAGTTATTTGTATATGTATTGCTATTCAAAACAGTTTGTCCCTTTCCATTCTCTACACTGGTGGCTCTAGCTTTTGAAATAATGTAACATAAACCAAAAGATTAAAAGACCTGTCTTGCTGGAGGAGACTTTTGCCTTTTGCAACATTGTGTAAAAAGTAACAACCAGGAGTTAAGCAAATGCTATTTTCAATTGCAATTACATTTACAATTATGGTAACTTCATATTGGAAATATGGAAAATATGGATATATTTGGATATGGATATATTTCACCAGGAAATAAAAATACTCTAAAAAGTGGCAACACAGGGTGATTTTCAGTTGACTAACAAGCACCCAAGATCGCCCTGTGATTTTTTTTTTTACTTGAGCACTTTATTTGGTCAGAATATTCGCAGTCATGTTTTCTTTAAAAGAAAATTGCTCACAACTGAAAATTACATTAATTTTCTGTGATGCTGTGAATCGTGAATGCTTTAATAATATAATTAATAAAGTTGTTTGAGACAATTTCCATAGCCTTCTATAGAAACTTCTGAGATTTTTCTTCTTGGGTTTCATTTAGACTTTTGATAAATCCGCTCCTTACAGTCATGCAATTTAGGTTTCGGTTAAACATTTTCTTTTCTTTTCAAAATATTAATCTACATGAAAATTTTCCTATGGGTCATGTTGATTTTTTGTTTTTTATGCGGATAGTTCTGCTTTTGTAAGTAATTGTTACTTGAAGTTCCTATACCTGACTGACCCTTCTTAACCTCAGCGTTTCTAATGCTAACGGACTCCTGCAGAACAAATATGGCAGACCCCCTCATAGAGGAACATGGGGTAAGAAAGGTAATATAAAAGCATCAGGTAAATACTTTTATGACAAGATTATAAATAGCATTCAAAGACAATGTTATGATAAAAAAAAAAGTTCATTTTCTGGTGTCAGTATCTCTTTAAATGTGTTAGTAACCTTATCCTCTTGCCAAGTAAATTGCTAAACCTAGCAAACTAGAAAACAACAGACAATGTTACCTAAAATACAGACATTTTATATAACCTTCATATTCAGATATATTACTCATCCTTCCTCAAAACATTTAATGATGCAGAAAGACGTTTTGAAAACATTTTACCTCCTCAAACTGTCATTATATCAGAGCTGCAGAGAGATGTTTATAGGTTAGAAGCTAGGCTGAAATGAAGAGTGGGATTCTCTGTTCATTCTCTCACAGGAATTGGTCACAGCCCTGACTGACAGGCTTAAAGGACCAGTAACATCAAAAATGTTTTTTTAAAAAACTCTGCTTCTACTCCTCTTCATAAAAGGCGATAGGGCGGCGTCCATCGTGCGGCGCTGGATTTCTCCTCCCTGGCTATTCTACTGACAGCATGTGAAGGAGCCATGGTCACCCCCGCAGGCTGCACGTTCTGTCATCTGTAAGGGAATTTAGTGTATTTGCTGCTGCAGAACACAGAAAGAAATCGTCAGCGCTGTGGCGTTGACCAGCTGCCGTAGACAACATTGTCCCAGCGCTCGGACTAACCCACATGCTGGAGTTGACCAGCTACCGAAAACGATAAAAAGCCAATATTTGTACACAAAGAGAAAGAGAAAATTTGCCAGCCCCCTATTTGCCTTTAAAAAATAATTCAAAAAATTAGGTGTTAGTACCACACTTTGGCCAAAATATGTAAGCTCACGTGCCACGTCAAGGCCTCTCATTGTACGTGAGTCCTACACTATTTGTGAGCATTATAAGTTTGTAGTGCATTTAAAATCAAGTCCCCCAGTAAGACCATTGTGCACATACCCTTAGCTCTGGTGAGAAAGCTTGGAGCTTTTAAGCCCCAGCCAGCAAACTTACACCTGTGAATGATTTCCTTCCTCCACTATAAGCATTTTAGCTTTGTAGTGCATTTAAAATCCAGTCCCCCAGTAAACATGTGACTGGATAATAAGAACATGGTGCACCTCCCCTTAACTAAGGGGCTATAGTGAAATAGCAAAGAGCTTTTTAGCCCCAAGCCAATTAACATACATCTATATGTGATTCCCTGTTTTTAAAGGCTAAATGGCAGCCAGGCAATATTTGGCTACAATTTGTAAACAGAACACAGAAAGAAATCGTCAGCGCTCGGTCTAACTCACGCTGTGGCGTTGACCAGCTGCCGTAGACAACATTGTCCCAGCGCTCGGACTAACCCACATTCTGGAGTTGACCAGCTGCCGAAAACGATAAAAAGCCAATATTTGTACACAAAGAGATACTTGTCACATGTCTTAGATCTACAGCCAGGTAACAAGTAAGCAAGTTTGAACTATCTAAGGGCTATGCAACACCACTGGCTTTTTAGCGGACTGTAGCTGAAAAGGCTTTATTGCTCTCTCTGGGGCAAACCACATAGACTACAAATTGTATTTAAATATTCTATAGTCAGCCATAGCCAGTATCAGACCACTGACTTCCTCTTGGTGTGTGAACTGTGAGAAAGTAGCTAATAATCATGTTGCCAGCCTAAAGATGATAAATGATGCAGCTATTCTACACTCGGCAAAGGATGAGCACCCTTGGCTGGCTTTTGGTAGACCTGATATCACCCACAAAATGTAGGTTCCTTGTTAGAGCACATTATAATAGAGAAGCAGTGGAAATAGATGTGTAATCTATGGGTCTATTCTGACTGAACGTAATTTATAGCTGGACCTCATGAGAAAAAAGAAACATCTAGTTTAGACATATGGTATACCTTTATTTTCTTCAACGCCTGGAATCTACTTTGATTAAATGTAGAAATGTTTTTGCAAAAATAACATGCTTACCCCGTAACTATCCCCAACTCATTCATACTGGGATACCAAATCCAGCAACAACTTTCCTCCTGTAAGATAACTTAATACTTCTGTTTGCACTGGATTTGAAAGACATCTAGCACCCTCTACATTTATAGGGCACCCAACAACCACAGGGTCTGCTTCCTCCTAACATATGGCCCTAGCATTTTGTGTGCAATGACAGTAGCATGTTGCTACAGAACAAGACAGTTATGGAGTCAGCTAGCAATTAGCTTATCCTACATACAGCTTTCACAGTGTCACTCACCAGAACATGTGTTCCTAAACTCTATCCACACACTGTGGTCTGTTTTTCTGCCCCAGTTTTCAACTGTCCTGCAGTCATTCTTAGTCCTCCTCATCCTAATGCTCACCCTCTAAATTGTAATTATAAGGTTAGTGTTAGGGTAAGCTATGGGGTAGGAGGATGTACCATGAAGGCAGGGAGACAGAGAATGGCATGTGTGGCTACAGTTCAGGTCCACCTGTTCTGATAAATGACACCTGCCACAGTAAGAGTGGCATAAAGGAAGAGCTAATTGGCAAAGAATGTCTTACAGGCTGAGGGCTTCACTGCACATAGAAATATTAACAAATCTTAGTATTTTCCTTGTCCTGTCTGTAAGTGATACGTGCTTGCACTTACAGCAACCTCCAACACAGGAGAAAGCAGAAGATGAGCAGGAACCGGCAAGTTAGGGAATTAATAAGCCATTTACAATTCTCAACAATCGGACTCAAATCACATGCATACAAACACGTTTTTATTTTGCTGTAGTAATAGCAAAAATAAAAGCACTCATACACCTCCACATCACAACACGTTACACAGCAACTTACATGTTCCGCTTTCCTTTCCACTGGGGGAAGGGACAGAGAAACCCAGACGGACCAGCAGGAAGTTCCATGTGACGTACAACGTGCCGAGGAAGCAGCTCCTTCCCCAGGGGACTGTAGAGGCGGGGTGGCTGCGTCTGACAAGAATAGAGTGCAAAGTGCAGAGCAGCTTGTTTTCCGGTGCCCTTTCCCTACGGTGTTTAGGGGAAAGAGAAGCGGAACGATCCTTCTCGAGTCTGCTGTTCCGGCGGATCCTGTTTGTTGGTGCACAAGGTCTGTTGCGGCCGAGGAGGGAGGATGAAGCCTGGGCAGAGGGTTCTCTGAAACCCGATTTGAACAAGAAGCGAGATATGGAGGGGAAGCCCGGCCTGCAGACGGTATATCAGGCCGTGCAGGCCTTGTACCACGACCCGGACCCAAGCGGCAAAGAGAGGGCCTCGTTATGGCTGGGGGAGCTACAGAGATCGGTAAGAGGCGTGGGACCGGCCCTGATAGGGGAATCCTAAAATATGGATTGAAGTTTTCCGAAATTGTGGTCTGAATCCCTAGACTAGCGCTGTGATTGTTTAAATGGGAAACAATATCCCTGAGTGCCAGATAGGAAAATCTAGATATTCACTGTTAAATGCTGCACCCCTCTCTGTAGATCAGGGAAACCCCAGTTACAAATATATTTACGTACGTTTATGTTTCTATTCACCCCCATATTTTCAAAGTCCAGCAGAATTTTGTGGTGTGAGGGGCTCGTTTACAAAAGTGGATGTCCCCCCCCCCAGCCCCATACATATGAAGCCAATGGGTGTGTAAACGGCAGTTTAAATGAAAAGTTGCAAGAAGCATCTATCTGCTTAGCTGTTTAACATCTTTGGGGAAAGCTCTCAAGGGGGCGGGTAGCGCGAGGGGCTTGTTTAACTGTGTAATGGGCTGAACCCGTGGGGCATGAGATGAATCCATTCTCTGAGTTCATGCCAGCAGAGGAAGAACCGGTTATTGTTGCCATGGGTAGTTGTTATTAGTTCTTCTTACTAATGAGTCAACAGGGAAATGGATTTTAAATTATCTGGTTAATTGACCTACATCATATAAATGCCCCCCTTTTTTTTTTAAAGTGTCTTCCACCCAAGAACATTTTTTTTTTATTATTTTTGCCCAATTCAAGAAAATGCAATTATAACTTTACAATATATGTTGTAAATTCTAATTGTACTGTAGTTTTAAAGTTTTTTGAAAATGCAATTGAAAACAGTATTTCTTTGTCCGTTCCTGTTCTCGGGTTCTGACAAGTCATAATCGTATGGCTCAGTTAATCAGCTGGCTTCTGCTGCATTGTTTTAGTCAGAGCCACTGGTGCAGAGAACATAAACATCTAGATTCTACTTTTAATAGCAAATGCCTTTACAAATAACTGTAAAGCCCATTGAAATACTTGAATCAATGTAAACTAAATCTGATTAGGATTAGTTTTAGAACAGAGTATTTTAGATAATCGTTGCTTCCACTAAATCGATAAACATGATCTGGTCTGTTTGGAAAGAATTGCATAGCATGCTGCATTGGTAGTCTGACCTGAGCAGACAGACTTATGAAAATGCATGGGCTGAAGGATTCTAATGAGAACCCGATGGACTGTCTGAACCCCAAGCATACAAGGCCATCTCCTTTTGGGTCGCCATTTTGTTGTAATCCATTATATTTATGTCTTAAATTACATTGGAACTCGGCTCACTGAGCAGACGTTTGGTGGCCTAGTTTTGGCTCTGACACTCCGCTTTTAGGGTCCTCACACTAGGTCTGTCCTCATATCTCGATAAGGTATGTGGTCAGGACTGTTTATCTGAATGTGGCCCTCATGGCACCATGGACTTCTTATCATGACATGAACCTTTTACTATTACTTGGTCCTCAAACACATATTCAGACAGATTATTGTCTCACAACATGGAAGCGGTTGGATGACACGGGGGTGTAGATCAGTGATTTCCAAGTTTTTGCCTGTAGTGGGCCAAAAATTGGGCTGAATTACTTTTAAGTAAAGATGTCATATAAGGAAGTATGTGGATCCATTGAGCAATTGGGCCATTATAATCCCTTTTAGGGCCAAATGCTGTCTACTGGCCTCAAATTAGTCTAGCATATTATTTGGCAGGATATATTTTAGTCAGAAGATATGCTCAAAACATATCATGAAACTCAAAAAATTTCAGTATACACTGCTAACATCTTTTCTTTCTTAATTTGTGTTTACATCCAGACAAAAATGAGCAAAACTCCTTGTGTGCACTCTGCAGCCCATAGTCTAGAAAGATCATTACGCCTGTGGTTAAATTAACATTGTTCATACTAACATTGTTCATACTAGGGATGCACCGAATCCTCTTTTCTGGATTCGGCCGAACCCTTTAATCCTTCATGAAAGATTCGGCCGAATACCGAACCAAATCCTAATTTGCATATGCAAATTATAGCTGGGAAAGGGAAAACATTTTTTACTTCTTTGTTTTGTGACAAAAAGTCACGTGATTTCCCTCCCGCCCTTAATTTGCATATGCAAAATAGGATTCTGTTCGGCCAGGCAGAAGGATTTGGCCGAATCCTCCTGAAAAAGGCAGAATCCTGGATTCGGTGCATCCCTAGTTCATACATCAGTTCAATCAGTCCATAGATTTTCACGTCATCTGAAACACTATATACCCGTGGGTTTGTCTGTGCGACACATTGTGATCTGTCAAAATATAAGGTCATTAACCCCCCCCAATAAATAATTGTGCTGTGGCTACAGTGCTTAAAAGAGTCCCATAAAACCATAAAACTATGCAGTGCAGTTCTGAAGTGTTTGATTAATAAAGCTCTAAACCATCTAAACAATTGTTTTTCAAACTAGGAATAATGTTTACCAAAGTTAGGCGAGTTCAGAACAAGTTGGTGATTCACAGAATAAATATTCATAGGGTATTTAGTTGGCCAAGAAATTTGGTAGCTCCACCTCTAACTTCAACATTACCTTCGTACAGTCCAGACTCTGCATTTGTTATGCTTCTTTGCTGTATAGTACTGCAAGCAGAAGGAATGTGTTTGGCATGAAGTGGTGCTATTGGCACAATAACACAAATTATAGACAGAATTGCACATTTTACCAACACTTTAAATGGGACACTGTCACTTTTTCATGTAGTCTTTTAACAATACACTTGTTACGTGTGCTGTTATATATATTTTAGTAGAATAAAGGTGATAGAAAGAAGATTCATTTCTTGCGAGTGACCTTTGTTTAGTAGGAGAGTATATTTCCTGCTAATCATGTGCATGAGTCATCTTACTGTCTCTTAACTTTATGAAATTCATTTAACCACACAGTTTGAGAACACCAAGTATAACATTATCCTATCGCCAGACATTTGACCATATGGTCTAATTACTTAACACCTCTGTGATTTGGTGACACCTCTGTATGGCCCAACTAACTTGGTTGGCAAAGACCATTTACACGACCCAATGATGGCCACTCCAAATAACATTTTTAGTGGTGCTAGCAGATGACACTGGAGGGGCTTACACACAGGTGATTAGTTAGCCAGTGCTTTCTAAAACTGCAATATTGATTGACTTTGTGAGCAGCTTTCTTTAAAGTGCATTCTGTCGCAGAAATCTTTACTGTTGTCTGAACCCTTCTAAGCAAATCTGGAAGACTTGGGATGATTTTTGGGCCCTCCTTTTTTTTTAATCTTTAAAAAAAATGTTGGAAATGTAATGTATAAAATGTTGGAAATCACCTCTTCACTTTGTCAGCGCTAGGACTTTACAGACATACTTACCTGAAAAGTCTTTCACATGCATGAGCCTGTTCTCACTTGGCTATGATCCCACGGAGCTTGGCACTTTTAGTTGCCCTGTAAATAAATGTTATTTGGTAAGGGAACCATGCCTGCCTGACTGCCTGCAGCGGCAGACTCGGATGAATCACAACCAGTGTGTCTGAGCACTGTAACAAAACAAATGCGCCAAAAAACAGGTTGTAATATTCCTAGCCCCCTGTAGCCAGTATCATTCAAAAAAAAAAAAAAAAAAATCCTGCACATAGACAAGTAAGTACCCACTACCCATCAAACTTCTTGACACTGATCTGTGCTTTGAGTTTTTTCAGGCTGCCAGACAAAGATTTAATTACAAGATTAAATTACAAAGTATGTTTTAAATAATTTGTGTGTGTGCAGGGAATTTTTTGGTAACTGGATCTGGCTGATGTTGATCTCGAAGAAAGTACCCCAGGCCAGTGCTTCGACCTGGGTCCAAGGGTTAGCAAGTTAACTCAATGGGGAGGGCAATGCCCAACATATTGACACCCCACGCTTTTAACTTTTAGTTCTCCTTTAAACTGAGAAGAAAAGCCTGAACACATCTTGCCAAACTGCATTTGATTAAAACACTGCATATGTCTCTATCTTTGACTTTATACTTCAGCTCTATTTTCAGGGGGGCCCTGTGCCAATGGGACATATGCAGTGTTTTAATCATACTATAATCACACACATTTAATATACAAAAATGTACAGGTAGTTTACCAAATTCCATTGTAATGTTGATGCTTGTTTTTAAATCTTTGGGGGCATAAGGGTATGGCCATGCCTGTTAAGGCAATTTTTTTCCATTAGTGCCTCATTTTAGTTGTTAGTGGGGCCCACCCCTTAGAGCTGCCACATGCCCTCTAGTGGACTTATCACTGGGGTCTTCTGGTGACAGGGCCCCCTAAATTTAATATAGGCTTCGATGTTTACTTGTGGCCCTGTACACACCTGAGCACAGGGAAATATTTGGTTGAGTACTCTTATAACTTTTTCAATATACAACTATGAGACCTGTTATCCAGACCTGGGGTTTTCCAGATAAAGGATCTTTCCATAATTTGGATCTCCGTACCTTATATCTACTAGAAAATCATGTTAACATTAAATAAAACCAATAGGCTGGTTTTGCTCCAAATAAGAATTAATTCTATCCTGGTTTGGATCAAGTACAAGGTGCTGTTCTATTATAGGAAATGATTTTTAAAAATTTGGATAAAATGAAGTTTATGGGAGATGAGCCTTTGGAGCTTTCTGGAAAACGGTTTTCCAGATAACGGATGACTTTGCAATTGATCCTTAGCATGAAGCTCAGATTCAAAAGCAACAGTTATGACCAATGTCAAGTCACTAATTGGTTACTGCCTGGTAACCAATCAGTGGAAACCAAGAGAGCCGCAAAGCAGGAAGTAGTGTTCTGGATATTATGTTACACATCCAGTCATTCCAGCCTTTATACATTACATTTTTGGCTAACTATATTAGAAACATTATTTATTTTGCACTGCCTATCTATTTACCCAGTTTTTATTTTTACACCGAACAATTATTTTAAAAGATTAACGTATGAAAAATAACAAATCAGATGATAATATGGCAATTAATTGACAGACAGCAATTTTACAAAAGTTATGTCCCAGAAATAGTAGTAACCGTCACCCATGAATATCTGACAATACTTGCAAAAATATTAAAAATGTTTTAACCTGTCTGATCAAATAATCAACCGATCACCATGGTACGCAAAATTGTCTGGAAGATTGTTCCACAGACGGTCCAAAATGCATACTATTTTTAACCTGTATTAGCTATGCATATATGCATTGATACAAATTGAAACAAAATCCTAACGTCACTAAGCACGACTTTTTACCCACTTTTGTCTAAATTCTGAAAATGGGAAAATAATTACAAAAAAAGTTATAAGTATGCAGAGAATGGGACCACCAATTAGATAGTCCACCAATATTTCAATATAGCAAATCACAACTTAACTCTATAGATAAAGTTAAAAGGCAATATTTATTTACCACCATGCCGTATGTCAATTTAAAACATTTAAAACAAGCAGCGCTGCATTGGAAATGAGGGATCCCTCTCCATTGGGAATGTGCTCATACATCGATTCAAATCAATCGCACGTGAGAAATGCATGCAATGATGTAATGCAAAGTTATGGAAAAATATGCAGACTTGAAGTGTATACCATGTAAAAGCCACTGCAGATGGCCTTATTTGTATACAGTCAATAAATGAGCATGAATGTGAAAGGGGAGCAAAATCCAAATATTGAGGAGGGTCACTATTCCAGTTGGCACAGGATTAGGGAGATTATCCGAAGTGGTAGTGCTTGCAAGTGAAGCCACTAATCCATGGTAAGGGGATACTATCTCCCATGAGGGTTGGGCAGGTCAGCCTTGATTGTAATAGCCAGGTCGGTGTGAGGCTTTAATAGATGTAATCCGCGTTTAAGTTAGTGTTGTGCTGCGTGGGCGTTCAATCGGGTAAGATTCCCGTGGGTACAGTTTATAGGTCAAAAGACCGTATTGGCAACTCAACAGTCGCTCTAGTCCAACTGATCCTGACTGATCTAGTCCAACTACAAAAAAAGTTACCTACAGCATTCTACACCATTTTCTTCTAACACTGTAACTTTTGTAACCCATCCCTTGTTATTTTCTGTTTTCACTGACTAGCACTTCTTCTGTGTTGCTCAGGTCTATGCTTGGGAGATTGCAGATCAGCTTCTGCAGATACACCAGGATGTGGAATCATGCTATTTTGCAGCACAGACAATGAAAATGAAGATCCAGACCTCTTTCTATGAGTTACCTTCTGACTCTCATGTCTCCCTGAGGGATTCTCTTTTGTCACATATACAGAACTTGAAAGACATGTCTCCAGTCATTTTAACTCAGGTAAAGAAATCTTAATGACATACTTTTAATATTGCACTGCTTTCCGTTTTACTTCAAGAGAGCTTAGCAGAATTGCAGGATATACATTGATGAGATATTCATTGATATCTTCCAGTTACGCAATGGTTACTTTTTCCTTTCATGTAAGACAAGACAGACAACCATCTAATATGTAAAATAAAAATGTTTTTTTAGGACGAGCAGCATAGGTGGGTGACTAGCTCCCATTCTTTCCTCGTGTAGAATTGACTGGGAAACGATCAGAAGGGAGGGAAAATGCGTCTAACCGTTAGTGTTAGCTGATTGAGCAGTCACAATTTTTGACTTTGAACCAAGCAGTGAGTGCTTAACACCACCTTAATTTTAGAAACACAAAGAGTCTGATATATAAAATAAAGTTTTTATTTTTCTTCCACATTCCTGAAACATTTCAGTAATGTGTATATGTTACAGACACCAGAGAGTGACAACAGATTTGAGGTTCTTTTAAATTCCTATGCAGCCCTACATAATTATTTTAATGTTTTAGTTCCCATTAAAAACCAGCTACCTCCATGCTTTGCAGCCCCAAAATCCATTCAGAAACACTAAATTGGGTTAACTTGAGTGGAGCACAGTAAGTAACAGTCATATGGCAGGTGATGGGAACACTCGTATTATTGCAGAACTTCGTTTGCCAGATCCTGACCATTATCTGTAACCTTTGTTAAAAACCCAGTGGTCTGGTCCTGGACTGAACCCCTCAGAGTCTGGCTGCTTAAGTTGTTCAATATAAAGCTCAGAACTCCGTTTTCCTCCATTTTCATTTGCAGCTAGCTTTGGCAATTGCAGATCTGGCCCTGCTGATGGCTTCTTGGAAAGGCTGTGTGCAGACACTAGTAGAATCGTAAGTACATGGCAATCGCTTTAAGGGATTCTGTCATGATTTTTATGGTTTACTTTTTATTTTCAAATTACACTGTTTATATAGCAAATAATTCACTCTACAATTAAAAATGTTATTCTTGAACCAACAAATGCATTTTTTAAGCTGTAATATTGGTGTGGAGGCAGCCATCTCAGTGCATTGTGCCTGATTCTGAGTTTTGAGAAGCACTTCAGGTTCGAAATACTTTGAGACAGCTTTTGTTTCTCCTCATCTCATTGTATTTACCACGATTCACATTCTTGCTGTTGGGAAGGCATTTCAGGGAGATTAGTCTCCTGCAGTAGCGAAGAATTATCGATTGGCGACTAATCTCCCAATGAGTCACCACCCTAATGGACTGCTGGAGAGGGAAGGGAGCTGGCGATAGACCGAAGTTTATCAGTCACAAGTCACATGATCTGAGGGCACCTGGGAAACTGACCATATGAAATCTGTTTGCTCTTTTAAAAAACTGATTCAGTGCAGAATTCTGCAGGAGCAGCACAATCAACTGATGCATTTTGGGGGGAAAACGTTTTCCTGTGGCAGTATTGCTTTAAGGATGCTTTCTATAGAAAAATGTACTGATTCTTGTTTACAAACATAGAATTATAAGTACATGCTGATTGCGTATGGTTACCTTAAAGGGCAGTAACACCAAAGAATTAAAGTGTCATAAAGGAAAGACAATATAATGTACTAGTGCTCTGCACTGGCAAAACTGGTATGTTTGCTTCAGAAAAAAACTATAGTTTATATAAACAAGCTGCTGTGTAGCAATGTGGGCAGCTTTTTAAGCACAGGACATACAGTAGATAACAGACAAGTTCTGAAGGATCCCATTGTATACTACAGAGCTCATCTGTTCTCTACTGTGTAACCTGTGCCTTTTCTCCTTTTTCAGCTCTAAATGGCTGCCCTCATGTCTACACAGCAGCTTCTTTATATAAACTATAGTTGTTTTTCTGGATTAAACACACCAGTTTTACCAGCGCAGCTCAGCATTACATTATATTTCCATTACTTTAGGTGTTACTGTTCCTTTAACGCATCCATACCAATTAGAGGTTTTCCACCAGCATCAATATTAGAGTTGTTTGGAGTAGTTTTCTCTGTAAATTGCATTTTTAAAATTTCCTGCAGGTTTTTTTTTTACTTGTATGTTGTAAGGTGATGTAAAGCATTTCTAACCTTGGGCAACCGTACAGCAAGTTTTCCAACAGTCTCTAAAAATATCAGTTCCTATATTTGCTGAAAATGGTTTCACCACAGAATACATGTTCTCATAATGGGGATTGAGGGGACACATTTGGCTAAGGGAGAATATATTTTTATAAATGTAATTTCCAAAAAAAAGAAAAAAACATAATTGCCAGTAATAATAAATTGCCCAAAAAGTATTTTTATTGCCTGTTGGTAAACAAGCAAGCTTAGAGTGGGAGGTATATGCAAAATGATTGCAAAAGCTTTTTGGGGTTTGCAATTTAGTGATGTGTGAGCCGACCAGATACCCGCGGGTCGGGCAGGTTCGGGTCGACCTCGCACTGCTCCTCACTGGTGGCGGGCGGGTTGAGCTCTTCTCCTGCTCTCCCTGCCTGCCACCTTCAAATGCCGGAATCCGGGTTCCAGTTTAATAGTCTCACGTCTACTCGCCCCGCCCCTTTTGTAACGTCATCGGCAGGGCGGGTTGGCGTGGGTCTATAAAAGGACCCCGGAAGCGTGGGTGCGGGCGGGCACGGGTTGCTGTAGGGCGGGTTAGGGTCAGGTGTGGGTCAGGAAAACCCTGACCCGCACATCACTAGTTTGCATAGGGAGCTACAATAAAAGAAGCATAGACTTCCTGATTAACTTTTCTTGCTTGCAGATACAGTAATGATGCTACATCATTGCCCTTCCTGCTGGAAATTCTAACTGTACTTCCTGAAGAAGTTCACAGCCGATCATTACGCATTGGGGCCAATCGTCGTGCAGAGATTATACAGGACTTGGCTTACTATTCAAGCACTGTTGTGTCTCTTTTGGTGAGTGTATTTGTTCACATTATGCAATAATGCTGAGATAAGCATTGTCGCAGTACATAACCATACATGTATATTGTTCAAAACGATATCATTACAAATGTCATCTGTAAGGTTAGCACTTAATTAAGTGGGTTCTGTGGGAGTTGATATAGGAGATCAAAAGAGAGACAGAAACCAATTCACAGTGGCACATACCAGAAAATACATCAATAGGGCACTACACATATAATGAGTGAACAGGGCAAACACGACAACACACATCTAGTCCTATTCCTATTCCAACATTTTCTAATTTATACACATTTCGCCTGTAAAAAGATTGTGGAACTCTCGTTATAAATGGCACTAGATGATATTAATTCATGCAAAAACATTTACTTTATAACAGCTGTGCCTGTGTTTCAGTGCACTATGCTTTTACATTGTCACTCATATATTACATGCAGACAATCACTTTAAATACTGATTTTTCTATTCATGCCATCAATAATGGAAGTACAGTGGAACCTCAGTTTTATGAGATTGTTTTTTGAGTATTACAGCAGAGCGAATTCTCTTTAGCAGGGTATTTTCTTGCGTTTAGTCTTTACAAAACTGTGTGTGTCATTGCTCTTAGAGAATGTCCTCTCTGAAAAGCAAAATTGAATCTTTGATTGGGACTGCAGTTGCTTTATATCTGTATAGCTGTCTATAAATGTGTTCATCATCCTTGCTAAACTCTGTTTTTAATCCTATTCAGTGCACCGCAATGATGCACTGCTTTGGTCATTGAGAGAGATGGAAAGAAATGTATTTATATTCAATTATTATATTCATATTAGCTAACAATTACATTAGTAAGTGCAAGTTTTTAGGACTGCTTTTGGTTTCTTAGGCCAATTACAAATATTGAAATGCTATATACTTTCATACTGTATGACAAGTAGAATGTTTTGTTCATTTATCAAGGGAGTAAAGTATTACTGTGAGATTGCAGTTAAAAATTAACTCCTTTTTTCTAAATCTATTTCAAATAATGCATTTTTATATTCATGCTAATAAAAATTGCTTATTCACAAATGTTTTCTTTCTCTGCTCTAGCTGTCATGTGCAGAGAAGGCTGGAGATAATGAGAAGATGCTGATCAAGATATTTAAATGCTTGGGCAGTTGGTTTAATTTAGGAGTCCTGGACAGCAACTTTATGGCTAATAATCGCCTTTTACTACTGCTTTTTCAGGTTCTGGTGAGTGGTGTCTTTCTGCTTGAATTTGAATTTTTTTGTGTTAGTTTGAATCTTTGATAGCTAAGTGCTCCTAGCTTCTGTTTCTGTCACTGTAGAAATGAAAGTTAAGACTGTTAGACATCACAAGACAAATAGTATCAAAATATTGGGTTTGCTCCCAGCATATAACACAGGGCATGACTTCAGTGTTCCCAGGTTTGTTCAGTGCTGGTGCAGTGAATAGGGCTGTCCATAAAATTTGTTTGGGTCCTATCGGCACATAAAGCAAGCAAAGACAGTTGAGTTGTTAGCACAAATTTATATGGACAGCTTATTCAATCTCTGTAAATGTCTCCTACTTTTATTTGTTTTCTTTGTTAGGGGCAGGACAATCAAATTTTGCAGATGACTGGCAGTTGCCCTTTTTATTCAAAATAATCTACCTTAAACAGCTTGTAAGCTGCTTTGCTTTTTCTTGTTTAAAAGAGTTAAAGAACTATTATTTTTCCTGCAGCAGCAAGATCAGACACCAACCAACCTTCATGAAGCTGCATCTGATTGTGTCTGTTCTGCGCTCTATGCCATTGAAAATATAGAGAATAATCTACCACTTGCTACCCAACTCTTTCAGGGTGTTCTTACCCTTGAGACCGCATATCACATGGCTGTGGCTCGTGAGGACATAGACAAGTAAGTCAGATGAGTTGTGTGCTTTTGCAGAGGTGTCTGGAGTGGAGAAAGCAGTGTGTGCATAAATGTAAATGGGTTTCTAAATCAGTGTAAGTAAAATTAAAAAGGGAACATCATAAAACAACTAAAAAATCTGTATATGGTTTGCTATGTATATTTACTTTTGTATATGTTAACTCATTCTGTTAAAATGTCAGGAGACAGTTAGGCAAAAGTTGAACTGTTGTAGCTCTTAAATAGAGAGACACAACAAATGTCTGTCAAGGTTGGGTTGACCCTAGCTAGAGAGGCATTGTTACTTTAGCACTAAATGTGGCGGATCATATGGCTTCTACTTTATATTATTTTGTTTTGGTTTTGTGACTAACTCTTAGCTTTTTTTTCTATAGATTGCACAGTACTGTAATAACTTCTGCCAGGGAAGATATCATTATATGATTTTACTACTGCAATTGTATTTATTTTTCTACTGCATTTATGTTTATTTTGTTTTCATCTTTGTGCTTGTTAACCAGGCAAATTGCAGTTTTAATTGTGAAGCACTATATGTAAAAATATTCTGTACGTATAAACACATAGACTGGGATGGCTAAAGGATGGCTAAAGCAAAGCCTTTCTGTCCTTGGTTCTAAAGCTTCATGGAAATCGCCACATAATCATTCCGCTGAGTCAGACATTTGGAAGTGCTTAGTGTGCATTCCTTTCACAAAAACTGTCTAAGTCTCTTGCAAGTTGCTCTGTTACTATGTTGGTGCTCTTCAGTGAATGTTATCATAAAAACATAACAGGTGATGCTACAGGATTTTACTTAGCTAATGCTCTACCTGGAAATGTTCAACTTAGCATACGTCTATATCTTATGACAATGTATGGAAGTGTATGGACTACTTTAGAGAGCTCATAGAATGTCAGCCTAGACTTTTGTACACAAGTTCTGATCCAAACTGTACAAATGCTTATCTTCATGAATGACCTTGAATTCCTTGGAATTGTAACCTGGAGCCGGTACCTTCTGTGGAATTGTTGTTAATTCTTGTTTGCCACAAAGCAGGCTTATTACTAAGTTCAACCTTCCATCAAGAATGTATCTAAGCCACACCTTCTTTGTTTGTTTGTATGTTTTTTTGTATAATTTTGTGGCTAATTACTCTGTCATTTCCATCAGGGTGCTAAATTATTGTCGGATTTTTACTGAACTATGTGAGACCTTCTTAGAGAAGATTGTGACAACTCCATGTCGTGATCTGGGAGACTTAAGGACTCTAGAGTTTCTCCTGATCTGTGCTGGACATCCTCAATATGAGGTGCATTGTTTTTGTCTTATTACAAAGTATTCTTTTAAGATAAAGTTGACCACCAGAACTATCTTAAACCTATCTTAAATAATGTGCATTTTTTTTGGATAAGCAGGGCCAAAATCACTGGGGGTGCCAAATTTATAGGCACTTCCAAGTGAATCTAATAGCATATTTCTACACCCACTGCCCCAGTAGTCTAAAGATGTCGGCGTCACTATTTTTGCCCCCAATGATACCTGTTCC
The DNA here is from genome assembly GCF_017654675.1 of Xenopus laevis. Lineage (NCBI taxonomy): Eukaryota > Metazoa > Chordata > Amphibia > Anura > Pipidae > Xenopus > Xenopus laevis. Next base: position 64,421,875 of record NC_054376.1, read on the forward strand.
AAATTAACGCAATAACATATTTTACTAATTATGCCCCCACCCAAGGCAGTACAAGGGTGACCCCAATCTGATATTAGACAAGGGTCAGACAGCTGTAACTATAGAGAAGTCTGTCTTTTTTCAAACCACCAAGGCTATATTCTGTATTTAAGTGGCAGAAATCCGAATTACCCTATAGTCCTGTGTCCCTTGCAATTGAAATGAGAGACTTGGTTACCTGTGCACTTCCTCAGTGGTTCATTTTAACCAGTTCCAACAGCACTATGACCTACTTGCTTTGAAATAAATCACCTCCTTTCTGTTTTGTACTTCATACATCATAGATCTGTCCCTTTCTTACATAAAATGATTGTTTACAATATAATTTACATCTCCCATTATCTCTTCGCAGGTAGTTGAAATATCCTTTAACTTTTGGTATAGACTGGGAGAGCACTTGTACAAAACGACTGATACTGTCATACACAGTATCTTCAAACCCTTTATTCAGAGGCTTCTCCATGCTTTGGCAAGGCACTGCCAGCTTGATTCTGACCACGTAAGTTTCATTCCCATCCTTCCACTCTCTATGAAATTATTGGACTTCATAGAAGGAGTTTCTCCAACAATTGAAAATGGAGTCCTATTATGTTTTAGCCATGCAAAACAATGTTTGTACATGTTCATTGTAACTCCCAAAACAAACGTAATCAGCTAATTTTTATATTACATTTTCAGGGGCTGTGTAAGTTTTCCAATACACATTGCTGTGGTCTTGTGTAACTTAAATTGACTTTGTCTCATTCTATTTTATGTTTCTTTGAAGAAGTCTACACTTCCATATCTCTTCTCTCTTTGCTTTTGTTCCTTTCTTTACATTAACTTTTGTTTCAGACTTTTCCATCCTTTGTTTCTTATCTTTTTTCCTGACAGTTTTGTCACTTGCTCCTCCTCAACTGTACCTCATTAGTAATAATTAATGTATATTTTAACTTCTGCTTAAATTGTATGAGATTTTAACTTTTTAGAATTTTTTTCTTTTTTCAACCACAGGAGGGTGTCCCTGAGGAAACGGATGACTTTGGCGAATTCCGTTTGCGGGTATCTGATTTGGTTAAAGATTTGATCTATCTGGTGGGCTCCATGGAATGTTTCTCCCAGGTTTGTCTTCTGTAACTAACCTACTATTATTGTTAGTCCGTGATCAACTTGATAGCTCTTGTTTACATGCATGACATAGCACAAATTTGTTTCAAAATTACATTTAAATGATTTCTTCATGAGGAAAAAAACCATTTTTATTTTAGTTTTATTTTATGCATTATTCGTTTTCTGTACGTAGATTTACAAATTTGGGAGGACCGTCATTGGTCAAAGACTACTTTTGCCTCTTCTGTATCTAAAGTGATGTAGCCAATTGTTATCCCTGTCCAGCTATGGCTGTGGCCTATCAAGAATCCATTGACTTAAACCTCATTTAATTGTTCAGATGACGGGAATCAGATCATGTTTTACTGAAACTGGGAAATTAGCCATAAAATTTATTGTGGACTTGCATTTTCATGGTCACTGTCTCTTCTTTGTTCTTTTTTACTGCATATACTCAGTGTATTCAGTGACTAGATATTAGTAGTATCTCTAAGTCTTCTTTAAAACGATATCACGTCACCTCTATCTGGATGATTTTAAAAGAGGCTATGTAAAATAATTTATGACCCAGAAATCGGGGGGGGGGGGCAGTGCCTGTGCCAGCTTTGAAAAAAAAAAGGGAAAAAGAAATAAGATCTGTACTGATACGCATAGCAGCTCATATGTGGGATTTAGAAATTGCACAATGTAGCTTCTGGCAAAACACACTTGTATAAAATAAAAGCATTTCTAAGAGTTGTAGACTTTTTTTTTTTTTTTTTTTTTTTTTTTTTGACTGCTGCTAAATATTGCGATTAGAGTTAGTATGCTATTGCTCCTTTATTGGGCAACTAATTCTTTAATGCAACATTTGCTTTATTTGATTTGTGTCTCATGAACAGTTGCACCAGAATATAAAATAAAGGTTATCTAGGAGTGTTTATTTATGCTTCATAATACAGTATGCCTTAATACAAATCAACTGAAAAAACATTTGGTAAATTTTTATTTGTCCTTAAATAGTTATTGTAGTCATAATTAATCATTATTCCAGTTGCTGATATGACTGAAGTACACTGCTGAGCAGCAAATTAGATCTGTGATTGTGGCTTTTGCCTGATTATTCCCTGACTCTCCTCACAGCTCTATTCTACTCTAAAAGATGGAAATCCACCTTGGGAAGTGACAGAAGCTGTACTGTTTATCATGGCAGCCATTGCTAAGAGTATTGATCCGTAAGTGTCATCCCTAGCCTTACACTTATGGGGGCTATGGGCTGTGTTGCTGGAAATTTGAGTTGAAAAAATATAAAATTTTAGCTGTATGTACGTGTAACAGTTTGTTTTGTTATTACAGTTGTCTGTTTGCATTGATACTTGCATGGACAATCCAATATAGTAGAGCTTGATGCTTTGTGTGTCTTTTTTTCAATGCCCTTTATATAAAAACATTTTATAAAAACATTTTATGGCCAAATGTATGTAGATGCTTGCTTGTCAAAAATATTGCACTAGATATTGGAATATTTTGGTGGAGCTTGCTTCCATTCAACCACAGCCCTAGTAAGCTTGAGTTACAATTCATCCCACAGGTGTTCATTTAGTTTGAGGCCAATGCACTTTGCAAGTTAATACATTCCCATATTAGAAAACCTCTTCCTTTGCTATTGTACACAGTAGTTTTAAGATTTGCCTTAACTGTAAGCAAGGGTCTTGCTCAGGCAATGAAAGCATCTCTTTAACCTAACAAATTGTTCTTGTGCTGAAGCTATTTCTGCAGATAGGTTAGCTTTCCATCTGAAGACATGCACTTTCATGTACCAGGCAGTCCTTTTCTGTAAGTTTATGTGGCCTGTCACTTTGCAGCTGAATTGTTGTTGCTCATAGAGCTTTTCCTACATAATCCTCTTATTTACAGTTTAAAAGAGCAGTCCTATTGGTATAGAAATCTGACAGACTGTCACGTTGAACGGGTGACATCCTTCATTATTTATTTTTTATATTTTTCAAATTGTTTGACATCTTCTGCATCTTTCATGCTTTTAAATGGGGGTTATTGTTAGTTTGTATTCCTTATTTTTCTATTCAGTCCCTCCCCTGTTCCTATTGAATTGTCTTATTTCAACCTGGTAAAGAAGACCCCAGCAACCCGATAAGTGCTGAAATTCCAAACTACAGTAAAGCGCTGCTTCACAAAAAGCTTAATAACTAAAAAAAAAACTGTAAACTAATTGCAGATTGTCTCAGAATATCAATGTCTATGACATATTAAAATTAAATTTTAAGGTGAACTGCTTTTTTGAAATAGCTATGAAACTGAAAAAATACAAAATCCATGTAAATTGCAAAAGTGCTTAGAAAAGCACCCTGAATAATTTAATTTACTTCCTCTGTCCACCTTACAACCTGGGCTTTTCTTTCATTCCCAGATATTTTTCTTGTATCCGTGTTAACCTTTATTGTTACTTGGTTTACCTTTATTCATTCTGTTGTGAATTTTGATTTTTTAAGAAATTTTCTTTTTAAAAAAAAAAAAAAAAAAAAAATATGCGCCCTGATCTGTGCCTCTGGAACATTCTTTTGACAGTCTTTAACAGAACTTTTAGAGCTATGATCTAAAACACAAAAGCACAGAGCAGATCTGCTTTTCTCTGCAAAAGAGACTGCATATGAGTAGAGAAGCCAATGCTCCATGTATCCTTAGCCTTAAATAAGTGGTTTTTAAGCCTTTAACTTAATGGCTAATTCTAAGCAACTTTTCAATTGGACTTCATTTTTTCTTTTTTACAAGTTTTAATTATTTGCTGTCTTCTGACTCTTTAAAGGAATTGTCAGTGTAAAAGTAAAAAATGGGTAGATAGGCTGTGCAAAATAAAACATGTTTCTAATATAGTTAGTTAGCCAAAAATGTAATGTATAAAGGCTGGAGTGACTGGATGTCTAACATAATAGCTAGAACACTACTTCCTGCTTTTCAGCTCTCTTGGTTTACACTGACTGGCTACCAGGCAGTAACCAATCAGAGAGTTGAGGGGAGGCCACATGGGTCATAACTGTTGCTTTTGAATCTGAGCTGAATGCTGAGGATCAATTGTAAACTCTCTGAACACAAATGTACCATGTGGCCCCCCTTCAAGTCGCTGAATCAGTTATAGAGCTGAAAAGCAGGAAGTAGAGATCTGGCACATCCAGTTACTGCAGCCTTTATACATTACTTTTTTGCCTAACTAACTATATTAGAAACATTTTTTATTTTGCAAATCCTTTCTATTTATGCAGTTTTTATTTTACCACTGAACTGTTCCTTTGAAGCTTTAAAAAAAAAAGCTCTATAAGGCTACATATGTATTGGTATGTTTACTTTTCATTTCTTGTCTTTCTTTTGATGCCTTTCATATGTGTATTTAAGTCTTTTATTCAGTGCATGGTCGCTAGGATAACTTGGAGCCTAGCAACCAGATTACTGAAATGGCACACTGGAGAGCTGCTAAATGACTCAAAAGCCACAAATAATAAAATATGAAAACCAAGTTGCAAATTGACTCTCTGCATCATACTAAAAGTTAATCTTAAGGTGAACAACCCCTTTAAGGCTAACTCTCACTGTGTGCTTTGGCCTTGTGACTCTCTTATGAACTAGTCATTATCCACTACCCGTCTGAAAACTTCCTTTTGTATGTTAATGAAGCTTCAGGTTTTAGATAATAGCTAATGCATATATTTCTGTTATTGCTATATATTTAAAGCTCTATAAATATATAGCATAATACTATTGTCATGCTTTTCTCTGATCCTCAGGGAGAATAATCCTACACTGGTGGAGGTTCTGGAGGGAGTAGTGAGGCTGCCTGAATCTGTGCATATTGCTGTGCGTTACACTAGCATTGAGCTTGTAGGGGAGATGAGTGAGGTGGTGGACCGAAACCCTCAGTTTCTTGGTGAGTAAGCAAAAAGTACTTATTCTCTCTTATCTCTATTTAACTGGTAAAGCAAGATACATACTGGGACTATACTGAAATCAAGATGTTACACAATTGATAGTTTTTAGTATCTTACCTTATATTTCTCCTTACAGACCCTGTACTCGCCTACTTAATGAAAGGCCTGTGTCAGCCAACACTAGCTTCTCCCTCTGCCAAAGCCATTCAGAATATATGCTCTGTGTGCCGGGATCACATGGCACTGCACTTTAATGGACTTCTTGAGATTGCTCGGTCTCTGGATTCATTCACTCTCCATCCTGATGCTGCTGTGGGACTTCTAAAAGGTATTGTAGATTTTTCATTTACCAAGCACCAAGCTTAATATCCGAATTATAAACTACCAAACTCTAGCAGCCCTTTGTGTGTCCTGACACAATTAGACTTAGTCCAAGACTAAGATATCTTATATATTATAGGTTTAAGTTATCATAAGTCCACTGAAGTAAAGGCAGGCTGAGGCATATTCAACGTATTAAAAAAGCACAGGCATTTTTATCCTTGACTGAAACATTCATATATTTTTTTTTTAATTTGCCATGTCATTTTATGTGAAGTAACTACCTATTTGTTCTTTTTACCCTGTGATTTCTGTGCAATGAAAACAAATGTTTAACCAGTTTTTCTTCTATTTATGCCCTACATTAGGTACTGCACTCGTACTGGCCCGTCTGCCCCTGGAAAAGATTTCAGAGTGCCTAAGTGAGCTGTGTTCTGTTCAAGTGAATTCGCTTAAGAAGGTAAGTAGTTCTAATGTGCATTTATATATTATTTTTGAGGGATAGGCCAAACCCAAAATTCAGTTTGGGATTTGGCCAAGCATTTTTCAGCAGAATTTGTCTGAATCCAAACCCCCTAGGCCTGTATAAATAGAGAATAGTGTGTGTATTTAACTACGTTGCATCTTCAATTTCTGCACAACCACACTTATATAAAATCACATAAAACTCCTTATCTGATCCTATCTGACAACTAGAGACATAGAGAATACAGTTTATGATTTGGCTGCATGCAGTGATGTTGCCATGTGGGAATTAAGGATTCAGTGCAACTCTACTTTTAATTTGTTTTTTTAAGGTTTTAATTTATGCTTTCAATTGCAATACTGTTATAAATTAGAAAGCATTCTGTTACTTGCTCACACTATGGGACCTATTTATCATGTCAGGAGCCCTCCGGGGTAGAACAAATTTGGCTTTATAATCTTTCACACACATCTCATAAATATATAATCATAAACAGGTCATGCATTAACTATTTGCAATCTCAAATTCCAGCTTCTGTCCCAAGACCCAAACAATGGCCTTTCTTCTGATCCTACATTGTTTTTGGATAGGCTTGCAGTCATTTTCAGGTGAGAACATATTTATATATGGGGCATTGCAAGCCACGCTATCAAAATTTAACAGAACCATGTAACTTTTCAACCTGTTTTTAAGCTTTCTGTTAAATACCTTATGAAAAATCAAAGTTTTATCCAAAGGAGAATTCAACCGTTAACTTAAAAAAACCCTACCCTATGTAGACCCCCTCCCTCCTCCTTCCAGCCTTGCTGCCCCCCCCCCCGGGGAAATGCCCCTAACTTTTTACTTACCCCTCGGTGCAGATTCAGGGATCGCAGTTCACGGCAGCCATCTTCTGGGTCTTCGTCCGTCGCTTCGGCAATTTCCGTCTATTTCAGCACATGCGCAGTTGTCGCAAACTGGGAAATTGCTCCAACTGCACATGCGCCGCTTCGCCGGTCTCATTCTCAGAATACCGAAGACCTGGAAGATGGCTGCCTTGAACTGCAATCCCTTAATCTGCATCGAGGGGTACGTAAAAGGTAAGGGGCATTTCCACGGGGGGGGGGGCAGCAAGGCTAGGCTGGGGGGGGGGTCTATGTAGGGCAGGGGGTAGGATTTTTTTTTTTAGATAGCGGTTGAATTTTCCTTTAAATGCTTGCCTTACCTAAGCAGTAGCCTAGTTTCACAGCAGCTCCTTTCTCATCTTCATTCTCCTGTCATGTTATAATGGAAATCTGTTTGGTCTAGCTGAAACCAAGGGGATTCTAAGGCTAATGTCCCATAAACCCAGGCTGAGAATCAGCTGATCCACTAGCATTCAACCTCCCCTGTGTCTGCATGCAGAGGCACTGTGTCAGATTGGGTGCGGACACTTGGAGCAGATTTTAGCGAGAAAATACACACTCCCATGTTTTGGCGACAGAAATCCCATCTGGTATCTGCACCCAGGCCAGCACATTGCCTCTGGGTGCAGACACAGTAGAGACTGGATGCTAGAAGATTGGCTGATTCAGTCTATAGAGGCAGTTCAAAATGTTGCAGTTGCATTTTATATGGGTAGAGGTAGCAATGTTGAGAAGACTAGCTTCAGAGTTATTTGAAGCCTTAGCAATGATGTTAGTCTGTAAGACCAGCAATGCCAAAGAATTTTTTATGCTTTAAATATAATGTTTGCCCAGAAGCCCAAATATAATTTATAAATCTAAAATGCTCTTTAGCCACAGGGACAGAAAAGACACATCCATCAAATTAAACCTTTTTATTTAAACAAAATCTGCCTAAGTCTAATGAAACACACTGCATTTTCTCCACTTTGGAAAAAAATCTGCTCAAAGGGCAGATTTTGATGTAGAAACACTAAACTGCATTTTCGCAACAAAATCTGCCTTGTGTGTTGGCTGATGGGCCAATGCAATGCCTGTCCGTGACACACAAGCAGCTTAACGTCAGTGGAGAAAACATAATGTTTACATGGGATTTAACCAATTTAATTAAAACTTTGTACAATAGAATGTGTATTATTTTACAAGGTGGTAAACAGGGTCATATTCCATTTATTCATCTCTACTAAACAATAAAATATCTTAATATCAAATAGAATATTTTTTGCCAAAAATAGTTTACTTTTGAGGGGTAGATTGCACTTTAAATGTAGCCTTAAAGGGGTCGTAAACCTTTAAATTAACTTTTAGTAATATGTAGAGAGTGATATTCTGAGACCATTTGCAATCGGTTTTCATTTTCTATTTGTGGTTTTTGAGTTATTTAGCTTTTATTCAGCAGCTCTCCAGTTTGCATTTTAAGCAATGTGGTTGCTAGGGTCCAAACTGCCCTAATAACCATGTATTGATTTGAATAAATGACAGGAATGTAAATATGAGAGGCCGAGAATAGAAAGATGATAAAAAGTAGCAATTACAATAAATTTGTAGCCTTGCAAAACATTTGTTTTTAGATGGGGTCAGAGACCCCATTTGAAAAGCTGGAAACCGTTAGAAGAATGAAGCAAATAATTCAAAAACTATAACAAATAAAAAATGAAGGCCAATTGAAAAGTTTCTTAGAATTGGCAATTCTATAATATACTAAAAGTTAACTTTAAGGTGAACCACCCATTACATTTGTTTTTATTTTGGTTGGAGGCAATATTTAAAGTGCTTATTCCTCACTAAAATAAATTATGCAGGTTTCTAAGAGTTTTTTTCAAATATGCACAAAAATATTTATAGCGTGCTGTGCATTTCATTGTTATTATAATGTTGCTTGCTGGTGATTAAGCTTATATTTCTCAAGCAATGATATTGCATAGGAGTTGCTAGGGATGCATAGCACTGATGATATATAGTAATATTATGCAGATGTTGCCAAATTATTGGCACCTTAGCACTTTTTCTACTGCAAGATAAGTTTAAAACCGAGGTTTTCACAATTTCTTTTTTATGCCATTAAGATTATGAAACGTTATTTCATGCAGAACTAAACATATCCTTTCAGATCCAAAAAAAATTACACTTACAAAATTAATACCCTAGACTTAATAATGAGTAGCACACCCTTTGAAAAGATTAATGAAAATGCTTCATATTTCAACAAATGAGCCTTTTGCATGTTTCTACTGACTGTTTGGAGCACACTTCTTTTACAAACTGCTCCAGTTCTTCCAGTTTTCAAAGACGCCTAACTGCATTTTTCAGATTTCTTCTCAAGTGTACAGCAGAATTTAGATCCAGTCTTTAACCATTCTTGGGTTTGTTTTGAAATGTACTTCAGTTTATTTTTTTTTCTGTTGGAAGACCCATGATCAGTAATGGAGACCCAGCTTTCTGACACTGGTTGATATTGGTTGATGGTGTTCTTTTCTTTGAAGGCTTCATTTTTTCCTGTAACAAAAAGATGTTTTACTTTACCAAAAAGCTCTAATTCCGTCTCATCTGTCCACAGGACATTCCCCCAGAAGGATTTTGGCTTGTTCAGGTGTGTTATGGCGAACTCCAGTCTGGCTTTCTTTTGTTTCTGTGTCAGCAGTGGGGTCTTCCTGGGTCTCCAGCCGTAGTACCCCCCTTTTATTGAGTTGGCGATGGATGGTGCGAGTTGAAACTTTTATGTATTGTGTCTGAAGGTCATCTTGAATCTTTCTGGCTACAGTGCCATGGGCCTCAAATTTCATAACATTGCGTATGGTGGATACAGTAAAATTAAGGTTTCTGGAGATGGACTTGTAGCCTTGATTGTCCATGCTTTTTTATGTTTTTGTGTCTGACCTCAGTTACATATTATCATATAGACAAAAACAGACCTACACAAACATGCATGTAACTAAGTGTAGATCTTGCTGTTATGCTTTCTGAGAAGTCATTCAAGTAAAGGCATTAACTGAATCTGACATTAGTCACTTGGTAGGGCTTCCACCTCTTTACGTACTAACAGTGAAAGATCATTTGCGTTGCTTCAAGTAAAAGTTCTATTCCTTAATTGTAAAGGGGTGGTCGCTTGTCCTTTTTTCTTTTCTGTGGAAGAAGATTCCCCCCCACACTATCTGTCCTATTTGTCTATAATATTGTATAATGTAATCATGTCCCCTCACAAGCAATTTCTTACCAGAGAAAACATCCCCCATTTTGATTTTTTATTTTATACCTAGTGTTTCCATTTGTTTTTGCCAGTTTAGTTGCCTTTCTCTAATCAATATTATTAAAAGGGGTAGTCACAGTATATTACTGTGAATCATCTTTTAAGGCCTGGGGTCCAACACTGCAAGTTGAGGCCTTACTAGGAATCTGTAAGCATGCAAAATTATGGTTTTATCCCTCCTTCAGACAGTTCTCTATTGAAGTACAAATATTTAATTTAACCAATAACTTTGTTTGGTACTGTATTAAATGCTATAGCAAAGTCTAAGTAGATCACATCCACTGCCACCCCATTGTCTAGGATTCTGCTCACCTCCTCACAGAAGTCAATTAAATTTGCCTGGCATGATCTACTGTGTAAGACCATTTTGACTCAACCCATAAAGATTCTGTTATTAAGTAAAGTAGTTTGGCAACCACAGAGCTAGTGTCTTTTAGTACCCGTGACTGAATACAATGAGGTCCTGGACCCTTTATTTTGTTTTGCATGGTCTAGTCTTAAATTAATTGAACTTGGTCTGTTGAAAAGGAAGTGCTCTCCCCCCCCCCCCCCCACATCCTTGTTCAATATGGTGCGTGTAGACATAGTGCAGCAGAATTAGAAACCCCTTTCTTTTTTCAGACTGTCTGAATGTGAGCTTTGTATATTGCTGACACCTGCACCATAGTTCATGGTTCACATATAAATTAAAGGAGAATCATCTGTTTGAATATTTCATACAGACTCTGAAAGTTGCTGCTAATTTTGTCCAGACCATTTTAGGATTCTTGTTTGGAATAAAATTAATCTTTTTTTCCCAGCCTTTTTTCTGCTGTTCCACTGCAAAACACAATAATTACTTTTGTGAATACCATAGCATTTGGTCAACAATTTTAACAATCCTATAGCAGAACAGGTGCATTATTGAAAAAAGTGCAAAGGTGCCAATATGTTTGGTCACAACTCTGTATCTAGTTGTATACATTTAAGACTCTCCTTATGGTGCTTCAAATCCTCAGAATAGTTTTTAACAGTCATTATGTACCACTATATTTTGTCATTTCTAGGCATACCAACCCTATAGTGGAGAATGGACAGACCCACCCGTGCCAAAAAGTCATCCATGAAGTAAGAAACCACATGGTCGTCTATATTCCCCAGTCGGCCTTCCAGCCTAAGTTTCCTGTCACACATGCACATATGTCAAGTTCATTAGTATGCTTTTTGTTAAGTATTTAACAAAGTGCTAATTTAGGCCAGGGCAGTTTAGGGAATGCAATGCAACTAGTTTCTTTTTGCAGATTGCTGGATTTGATTGCTGTTTAGGTACATCTCAAACAGGTAAGTTGGAGTTCATGGTAAAAAGTGACATATACCCTCCAATTTCCCCCTCAGCTGTTTCTAGTATAGGGTATAATTTGTAATGGCACAGTCATGTCAGCCTGAAAACTACGGGTAGCTTGGGCAAGCTAAAAAAACTGCAAGCTGAACCTTTAATTCCTATAGACACGAGAAAAAGAAAATACATATTCAGCTTTTAATATTTCCATTAGGAAAACCTAAAGAGAAAATTGAAAAGTAATTGAAATGTAATAGGAGAGCTGTGGGAAGTGATAAGGAAGGTTGTGACCAGCCAGTTGATAGAAAGGGGGGGGGAAGGCACACATGGGAAACCATTTTTCAATCACAAAATGAAATTACCATTAGAAATACAAGAAGGAAAATTAAAGTATGGAGGTATAGTGCCCCTTTATTGACTCTGAAGAGCTGCAGAGTTGGGATCAAAGAAGTACAAGCAATATATTTCCATTATAAAGGAGAACACCCTTCTTAACAGCACCACCCCTCGGTCCCCCCTTTCCAAACTACTAGGCACTCCCTAAACTTTCCGGGTTTGCTTTACCTGGTTCTAGAAAGCAGAGTGACGTAGTGGAGCTGGCCATAGTGGAGTACAATCTTGTTTTGCTTCACGTCGTTTTCTCTGATAGCCAGCAACGGGCAGGGGCATCTGAAACCAGGTCTGAATCTGCTTCCACTTTACTTAGTGCTGATGAGAGATCACAAAGAAGAGGACCACAAGATGTCTGCTGCCGACCCCGCTTCTCTACTCCTTTTGAGACCAGGCGTAGCAAGCCATGTTTAGGGAGTGAGCTTTGTAGGGGGCAAGCTATTATAAGGGGTTAAGTCTCCTTTAATGTATGGTGGGGACTACACTAACCCTTTGCCTGCTCGCATAAACATAAAAATTTTTGTTTCCTAAAACTTTTATGTTGATAAACATAGATCACAATTTTCTGTTGTGTTTTTTTTCTTTTAAGATCTGGCCTGTGTTGTCAGAAACCATGAACAAGCACCGCTCTGACAATCGAATTGTTGAGCGATGTTGTAGATGCCTTCGCTTTGCTGTGCGTTGTGTGGGGAAAGGATCTGCTTCACTCCTTCAACCATTAGTCACACAGGTACAGTGATGCATTTAGCTCTATGCATTTATGGAATCTGAGCCTGTTGTTTTTCTAACTAGAGTAATATAGTTGCATTATTACTGCTAATCAGTTTTGGCAGAAGCCAGTTTTTCTATAAAGCTGAATTGATGTTAACATGTAATTGAACTGCCTCCAAAATATGTCAGTCTTGGATATTTTATAAAAGATATGTATAGGGTATAATTTGTTATGACACAGATATTGGCTGGGACAAACCCTAGTGTTCTGCTTACCACACTCTCAATAACATGTCATGTCAGCCTGAAAACTAGGGGTAGCTTGGGCAAGCTAAAAAAAACTGCAAGCTGAACCTTTAATTCCTATAGACACGAGAAAAAGAAAATACAAATTCAGCTTTTAATATTTCCATTAGGAAAACCTAAAGAGAAAATTGAAATGTAATAGGAGAGCTGTGGGAAGTGATAAGGAAGGGTGTGACCAGCCAGTTGATAGAAGGGCGGGGGGAGGCGAGGCACAAATGTTTTAATAGACAGAAGAGTCTCATATACAGCTGTATAGCGCACTAAGCAAAATTGTTCTCTAAACACTTGTGCCATTGCTATGTGTAAGCTGTAGTTTGTGCTTACTGCAGTAAAGATTCATTGTTAGCCACATAGTGCAGCTCACAAAGAGGCAGTGGAGCCCTGTAGGTAATGTTTGCCTGTGGCAGGAGGTTAGTTTAGAACTCCTTTGTGCCTAGCATACTCAATAGCTCCTGCCTTCAAGACATGCAAGGTAGGAGTGTGCCAGGATACCCAAGTATTGTCCTTATAGCATATAGTGCTGGAACTGCAGTATTCTGCAAAACATTATTCCTGTAGGTAGAACACCCAGCATGGCAAAGTGTAGCATTCAAGGAACATTGGGGTTGTGCCTGTTATTTAAACGAGACCATAAATATATGCTGTGGATCAAAGGGTAGCCGCATCGCTAGTGCAATGAGCGCAATACCACTCTCTGCACCAGTAGAGCCGGATTTCAATGTAACAACCCGAAATTTGACTCTCAAAGTTACAAGAAGAGACTTTTTGCTGCTCACTGCCGCCTGAGGCAGGGTTCTCACCTTCCCTCATGGCAGGAGCAGCCCTGATTTTTATATACACATGGGTTTGTTTTCACTGGCACATGGCCTCAGTGCTTTTGATGTTGCACACTGCATCCAAATTTAAAAAAGAAATTTTGATAGGGGCTACTCCCACAATACAAGTGTAAAACAAATTACATTTACATAATGACTCATGAGCACTTGCAGTACTTGGTTTTTGGGTACACCACAACAGTCTCAAGGCATAGATAAATGGCCAATCCTTGTAGATATTTGACTTATCACCTGAATGGATGGGTACCTAAGAGGGGGCCATATACTGCATGGTTCACTTTCTGTTGTTGTATTTAGCTTTATTTGTTTTTCTTGATTTTCATGTTTTCAGATGGTAGAGGTGTACCATATTCACCAGCATTCTTGCTTCCTGTACCTTGGCAGTATCCTAGTGGATGAATATGGAATGGAGGAAGGTTGCCAGCAGGGACTGCTGGATATGCTACAGGTCAGCTTTTTCAGCACAACTTTAACCCACAGGGAGCAAAGTATAGTAATTTGCAGTGCTTGCTTCGGTTTCTGGCATTCTCAATAATTTTTGTAGCATTTTGTTATCCTGTGACAGGTTTGCAAATCAGAAATGCCAGCACAGCAAATGTTAAGGAAATGTTAATATTTCAAAGCAATTTATCTGATGCTTTTGTAATTTTAGGCTCTGTGTGTTCCAACGTTTCAACTATTGGAGCAGCAAAATGGTCTCCGAAATCACCCAGACACTGTAGATGACCTGTTCAGACTGTTTACCAGGTAACCTTGCCAATAAAGTGCAGATCTTTCTGTGGATTGTTTAAAGAAAATGGTAATAGATTACAGTGCTGACATAGAGTGGGTAGATTGTATTGTCTGGGAGGGTACATTAATATTTCTAAAGTAAAGGCATATTATCATCTGAGGAAAATAGTGTATTTACACCTATTTCATGTGTTTGGTTTAGTGTTGAAAAATGATTGTGCTTACTTTTCTTTTTGATTCTGTTTTTATAAGATGTTTCTGTCTGTATAAGCATGACCAGTTCTTGGCTAAATCATTTATAATTGTTTATTCAGAGACATTTATGTGAATTACCTGTATACCTAATGACATTAGTAATTAACTATGCAACTCTAATGGTGCATGGGATGTTTTGTTTGTATTTTGCTGCTCTATTCCACCCAATGGTAATGACAGACAAACCACCTCTGTCCACCTGTCACCACTCCTGATAGAGGCAAAATGTTTGCTTGAGAATTGAGAACTAAGGTTCACTTGTATGCATCCAGCATGGTTCTATTCAATCACTACTGTAAGGATTAGTAACAGACGGACAAGAGTGTTGTTTGCTGCTGTCTATGACTAGCATTTGTTAGTAATATTGTATAATTAAAGAAAAACTAAATCCCCCTTTAGGCAAAAGTCCCTGCTTGCCCCCCCCCCTGCATCTCCCCTGCACAGTGTTACCCCTTAATTGTGTCCCCTCTTGAAATACTGACCGCACATGCAGAGTCAGCGTACAGGAGCTCACAGGCGCCATCTTCTTCTCTTCGGTATTCTTCGTTACTTGAGCGGTGTATTGGCACATGCGCAGTTGGAGCAATCTTCTGGTTTGTTACAACTTCACATGTGCCGAAAGGAAATTGCCAAAGAGAAGGAAGAAGCCACGGAGAATACTGAAACGCCGGAAGATTGCCCCTGTGAGCTCCGCTGCACTGAATCTGCACATGTGGTCAGTATTTTTAGAGGGGACACAATTCAGGGGTACCACTGTGCAAGGGGAGTCAGCGAGGAGGTCCATTGGAGGGGGCCAGTGGGGACTTTTGCCTAAAGGGGGTTTAAGTTCTCCTTTAAAATACAAGATATTAGGTCCGTGCACTAAGCTCTAACACTTTCTCCCAGGTTCGTACAGCGATGTCCCATCGTCCTGTTGCGCAGTCAGGTTGTGATCCACGTGTTGCAGTGGGGTGTAGCTGCCACTACACTAGACCACCGGGATGCCAACTGTAGCGTCATGAAGTTTCTGCGTGATCTTATACACACTGGGGTGTCCAATGATGTGAGTACCTTAGCACACAATCAGTTTTAATCTTTTCCCTCCTTTTCCATAAGAAGGATGCTGCTATTTCTGTAGGTGTGGTTTTCAACAGTCTTAATTTTTCTCTCTTTTGTTGCCTTGCTCTATTCAGAGAGAATCTTGGTTCATAAACATTGTTTATGATAAGCCTACTTCTCTGTACCTTCTGTAGTAATATGGCCAAAGTGTGGAGAGAATTGTAGGGTGGAGGAGACATGGTGGACTGTGCATACATTTTCTAGAAAGCAGAAAATCTATGGAACACACAAGGGGGGTGGAGTTGAATGCCAGCCTAGGGGAGCAGTCCCTGAGAGTCTGCAGATACCCAGCTAAAGGGTGAATGTATTTCCAACTTCCCTCTCATCTCTGATAGTAATGCTATTTTACTTACTTGATTTGCCCCTGGAGTGATGCCACTTCCCAAATGGACCCACGAAACCTGAGGGTTTTATAAATAAATTATATGGTTTTTTTGTCTATTTCCTTTTGTGAAATCACTATGGGCAGGACCCAGGTTTATTATTGTTCTTTCAAGGTGTGCAGCCTATATGTGTTTTTATATACTGTGTATGTGTGTGTGTGTGTGTGTAATATATATATATATATATATATATATATATATATATATATATATATATATATATATATATATATATATATATATATATATATATATATAATTTTGGTTCTGTACATTACTACAATGAATTTTAAATAAAACAACTCAGATGCAGTTGAACTGCAGACTTTCAGCTTTAATTCAGTGGGTTGAACAAAGATTGCATAAAATGTGACCAGGGGTTCAAAAGTAATTGGACACTGACTCAAAGGCTATTTCATGGGCAGGTGTGGGCAATTCCTTCGTTATGTCTATCAATGAAGCAGATAAAAGCCTGGAGTTGATTTGAGGGGGGGTGCTTGTATGTGGAAGATTTTGCTGTGAACAGACAACATGCGGTCAAAGGAGCTCTCCATGCAGGTGAAACAAGCCATCCTTAAGCTGCAAAAACAGAAAAAAAACATCTGAGAAATTGCTACAATATTAGTTTGGTACATCCTGAGAAAGAAAGCACTAGTGAACTCGGCAACGCAAAAAGACCTGGACATCCATGGAAAACAACAGTGGTGGATCATCACAAGAGAAACCCCTTCACAAAAGCCAAACAAGTGAACGACACTCTCAAGTAGGTAGGCGTATCAATATCCATGTCTACCATAAAGAGAAGACTGAATGAAAGTAAATACAGAGGGTGCACTGCAAGGTGCAAGCCACTCATAAGCATCAAGAATAGAAAGGCTAGATTGGACTTTGCCAAAAAAAATCTAAAAAAGGCAGCACAGTTCTGGAAAAACATTCTTTAGACAGATGAAACCAAGATCAACCTCTACCAGATGAAAGCAAGAAAAAAGTATGGAGAAAGCGTGGAACAGCTCATGATCCAAAGCATACCACCTATAAAACATGGCGGAGGCAGTGTGATAGCTTAGGCGTGCATGGCTGCCAGTGGCACTGGGACACTAGTGTTTATCCATGATGTGACACAGGACAGAAGCAGCCGAATGAATTCTGAGGTGTTCAGAGATGTACGGTCTACTGAAATCCAGCTAAATGCTGACCCAAAGCAACCCAGGAGTTTATTAAAGCAAAGAAGTGGAATATTCTTTAATGGCCAAGTCAGTCACCTGATCTGAACCCAATTGAGCTGCATTACACTTGTTGGAAGACTAAACTTCAGCCAGAAAGGCCCACAAACCAACAGCAACTGAAGCCGCAGCAGTAAAGACCTGGCAGAGCATTAAAAAGGAGGAAACCCAGAACCTCCTGGTGTCCATGATTTCAAGACTTCAGGCTGTCATTGCCAGCAAAGGGTTTTCAACCAAGTATTAGAAATGAAAATTTTATTTTTAGTTTTTTAAATTGTCCAATTACTTTTGAGCCCCTGAAATGAAGTGATTGTGTTAAAAAAAGGCTTTGGATCCTCACATTTTTATGCAATCTTTTTGTTCAACCCACTGAATTAAAGCTGAAAGTCTGAGAGAGAGAGAGAGAGAGAGAGAGAGAGAGAGAGAGAGAGATACATTTTTTTTTTTTTACATTTTTGACTCTCCACAATGTATGTATGTATGTATGTATGTATTTATGCACATTTGTTTTACACAAGTCCAACTGAATGTGCTTGTGTAAAAAATATGACACTAAGTGTCTGCATAAAGTTAAGGCTATGGGCACACAGGCTGTTGGCTCTGGCTGTTGTCAGTCTTCATATGTTTGCAGGCTGAGAGAAGCAGATCTGCCCAGTGCCCCATCTCCATTGATTTGAATCCAATCAGCATGTGTGCACTCACAGCGCAGCTAAGCTGAGTTCAGCCCAAATTCATGAATGGAGGCATCTCTGGGCTACCCTCAGCTTCATCTCCGCTGTGCGTGAGCAGCTGATCAGATTCTAAAAATCATCTTGATTAGCTTGAGAATACAGTGAATATACAGTGCGTTCCCTTATGATTACTAAAGTCATCTAATGAAAAGCTGGATGTGATATTTGCTCAAGATGTTAATGAGAATTATGTCAGACACTAGTACACTTTGTTTGTTGGGCAGTGGTGAGCCAGCCTGTTTTTCAGTGGGTTCCAAAAGAGTTTTAGCAGTACCACCTTTAACTGATTTCTGTTCTCTTACGAGGGAATATAAACTTTGTGGATGTCTAACAGAACACTACTTCCTGTTTTGCAGCTCTTTCCATTGACTGGTGACCGAACAGTAACCAGTGACTTGAGGGGGATGGGCCACATCTGTTGCTTTTGAATCTGAGCTGCATGCTGAGGTTTAATTGCAAACTCACTGAACAGTTATGTCCCTTGTGCCCCCCCCTTCAAGATTTAACTGAGAGTTAGAGAGCTGAAAAGCAGGAAGTTGGATTCTGGCTGTTATATTAGACATCCAGTCACTCCAGCCTTTATACATTACATTTTTGCCCAACTAACTATATTTAGGGTTGCCACCTTTTCTGGAAAAAAATACCGGCCTTTCTATATATTTATCTTTTTTCCCTTTTCATAACATTGGGATCAACCATGATTTTTACCGGCCAGGCCAGTAAAATACCGGCCAGGTGGCAACCCTAACTATATTAGAAACATTTTTTATTTTGCACAGCCTATCTATTTACCCAGTTTTTATTTTTTACACTGAAGACAAAAACCGGGCAGTGACCAGCACTTGGTATATCGTGTTGTTTTCCAGTAACTACTCCCCATTTACAATAACTCTTTGATGTTTCTATACAGCATGAAGAAAACTTTGATATTCGTAAGGACTTAATCCAACAAGTTTTGGCTCAAGTAGGACTGCAGTTGGTAAGCCAGCTAATCCATGCTTGCTGCTTCTGCCTTCCACCCTACACACTCCCTGATGTAGCAGAGGTTTTCTGGGAGGCTATGATCTTTGATAGGCCGGTAAGTATGAGCTCAAATAACTTTTACAAAATATATTTATTTTGCAGCAGGTATTGCAAGCATTCCTTTGCCCTATTTCTAATGTAGATTACTTCAAGGTGAAGCTAGATGTAAAGTCTTGTTTTAGAACTACTTATTCAAAGTAAACAAGCTTTTAAAGCCTATTTATTTGGCCATTTCTCTCTCTGAGAGATACCAGGGATCATGGATCAATTTCAATACATCAAAATACATCAAATCGAGTGGCCATTCCAATCCCCAGACCTTATTCAAATAGAAATATTGTGGGGTGACATCAAATATTATGTTTCTGAGGCAAAACCAAGAAATGCAGAAGAATTGTGGAATGTAACAGGTGCCAGAAGTTGGTGGACTCCATGTAACACAGATGTGCAGCAGATCTCAGAAACACTGATTATACAACTCAATATTAGTTCAGTGATTCAAAGGAAAGCAAAATCTTGAAATATTTTTCAGTTTATACAGTGAATATTTGAGTTTGTAAAGAAGAATGCAGACACTGCTATTTTTTTGGAACAGCCTAATATTCCCTTTTCTTCACTTTCTGTAAAGGAATAACACAAATTTGATAATTTTTCTTCATTGTACCAAAGCATTTGTGTGGAAATTAATGCGATTTCGATTTTAAACTTTATTCACTTTTTGTAAACACACTGCTATTATTCTGAACACACATATCTATCCAGACAGACGCCTGACAGACAGACGCCTGACAGACAGACGCCTGACAGACAGACGCCTGACAGACAGACGCCTGACAGACAGACGCCTGACAGACAGACGCCTGACAGACAGACGCCTGACAGACAGACGGCCTGACAGACAGACGCCTGACAGACAGACGCCTGACAGACAGACGCCTGACAGACAGACGCCTGACAGACAGACGCCTGACAGACAGACGCCTGACAGACAGACGCCTGACAGACAGACGCCTGACAGACAGACGCCTGACAGACAGACGCCTGACAGACAGACGCCTGACAGACAGACGCCTGACAGACAGACGCCTGACAGACAGACGCCTGACAGACAGACGCCTGACAGACAGACGCCTGACAGACAGACGCCTGACAGACAGACGCCTGACAGACAGACGCCTGACAGACAGACGCCTGACAGACAGACGCCTGACAGACAGACGCCTGACAGACAGACGCCTGACAGACAGACGCCTGACAGACAGACGCCTGACAGACAGACGCCTGACAGACAGACGCCTGACAGACAGACGCCTGACAGACAGACGCCTGACAGACAGACGCCTGACAGACAGACGCCTGACAGACTATTTACACATATAATGACATTAGAAACCCATTGCTTTAGCATAGGAATGTGTCATGTTTAAACTGAGGAATTACTAAATTTAAGAGACAATTTATGTCTTCAGACATTTTGCCGTTGGTTGGAATCCTCTCTGAAGAGTTTACCAAAGGAGATTTCAGGAGGAGCAGTAACAGTCACACACAAACAATTAACAGATTTCCACAAACAAGTCACAAGGTAGGTGCAGAATTGCTTTAATAGTAGAGAATATGGCTACTAGCAAATATTGAAATCAAACACATTTATTAGATGTTCAATCTGTTCCTTTATTTTATATATTATATTTTGTAAGTGGTCTCTGTGCATGTTCTAATCTGTGTGTACATTTAATGTTAGTCACATGGGGGGGCGGTTGGGCACTTTAATTACTCAGTTTTCAACATTCTATTATTTCATTTATTTTTGCAGACAGCCCAAACTGTTAGAGTTGCTGGATGTGAAGAGGGTCTGTGTGTCTCATTCACTTTCATCATCTTCTGATATCCCATGATCCTGTTGGCATGGAACTTTGGGACGATTACATTTCTGGTTTGAATAGACCATCTGCGATCTGAGAGGATTGCAGGACGGTCTGTTGAAACCAATCCTGAGCTGACCTACATGGCCAAATATTAGACCGTTTGGTCAAAATCAGCCAATCTGCTCAACCGTGTATGGGCAAACATTAACCATAGAAATGTCTCTGTTATATGCGATAACCAGTTTTATTTCAACAGTCTGCATTTTACCTAATAGCAGCACACTGAGTAATCATAAGGCTTCTGTCAGACACAGGCTTCCCCATTCAAAGGGAACCTTTTGCCAACTGTATGCAGTGACTTTTATTTCCTGTATTTTAAAGATGTACGATCAAAAGCTCATACTGTTGCTAGTTCAGAGGACCTCTTTTGCTAAAGATCTGCTATACTTGCAACCAGTTGCAAACAGAACAGGGTTTGATACTAGTTTCTATTTATTGTGCTGTAATGCTTTATTTTTGTTTTTCTTTTAGTGCTGAGGAATGTAAACAGGTTTGTTGGGCTCTGAGAGATTTCACCAGGTTATTCCGATAGCTGTGCTCCCTCGCGAGGCCTGTCTTCATAGGTATGTATCAAGATAGAGCATATCTAAATAGAGTGTACCTGACTCGGCACAGACTGGCGCAAATATACCAAGGGTATCCAGACCTGTGTTTTAATATGCTGATGGTACTTATATGCATGTATTTTGGGAGTGCCCTAAAATTCAACAATACTTATCTGCAATTATTGCATTCATTAATGCTTCTTTGGGACTCCCAGCTATTCGGACACCAGCATTCTGCCTTCTGGGACATATTGAAGGACTTACCCTTTCATCCTGTGGCAGGTTGTGTCTACAGCAACTTTTACACTATGCAAAAAAAGCTATTTTGCTCACGTGGAAAGCCTTGGAACCTCCCACACTAACATTCTGGATAAAAATTATTAATGACATTCTTCCGAGCCACAAATTGACATGTATAACCCGGGGATGCCCAGACAAATTTAAGAAAACCTGGGACAGGTGGCTTATGGAACCACAAACTGGTAATGCAGGCATATGACCTAGAATTGAAGGAAGCTCCTAACCAGGCTCTTTACCAAAGATTTGTTGCATAAAGGGAAAGCCCGTCCCTCTATCTATCTATCATCTATCTATCTATCTATCTCCTTTGCTTTCTCACCTTTTCTTCTCTTTTACTTTGTCTAAAAACTCAATAAATATAATATTTCAAAAAGATATCCAGGTTAGGAAAGGAAAGCCAATAGCATTGGTGACCAATGAAGAATAGTCTGGAACATGGGAATGCATAAGTAACTTTTCATCAGTTTCTACTGTGGGAATCAGTCTTTGATAGTTTGCAGGGCATTAGCTCTCATACTTTTTAAAAGAAAAAAGCTAGGCAATTTCCTAGTGGGACATAGGGCTAATAGAAGATCAGTTTGAGTTTGGTGTTTGCATTAGTTCTATTTGGCACTTACTGTGCATGTGAGAAACTGTACGCGGTTCCTTTTTCCTGCTGGGGTACACTTAACTCATCATTGTGTTCTTTCTTCCCCCTCAGAGATGGCAGGTTACCCAGTCTACTCAGATGGCACCTTCTGAACAGAGAACCATTGTGGAACGGCTTCTATAACCCCCTAGTGTGTGTAATGCCAAAAGGGGGACGCAGAGCAATAGTCAGCGAAAAAGAATATCAGGCGAGCTTTGAGGAAAGCGTCCCTGTGTTACGTGTGCTGAAGAATCTAAAATGAATACCGGGGAAAAAAAGAGCTTTAAAGTTTAAACCCTTCACTTCTGAACAGGGTCAATGTTCCGTACAGAGCTGTGGTGAATTGCGATGGCCATAAGATGAAGCCACTCTGTCCTCTTCCACAGCAATAAGGCAATCTGTGAGCAGCCAGTCAGCTGTACACTGGCAAGTGATTCCCCAGTAGTGCCAGGTATTCCTAGACCTCGGGGATGAAGGGGTTCTCAAAGCAGTGTGGGGTCCCTGGGCACCTCATTCGATTTTGAGATGGGATGAATCAGGTAAAGGAGGTGGGGGATAAAGGGGTTAGAGCTTTCCTTGATGGACTCGTTTTAAAATAAAAACAAATGAACAAAATATAAAGAAAAAAAGAAAAAGAAATAAAATTGTTAAAAAAAAACAAAAAAACAGCCGTTTAAATATCAATGGTCGGCGGAGTTGGGATTTGCGTGGCAGCAAACAGAAAAACTGAAATAATGGAGTTAAACTTTCTGTGAAATGAAACAAAACAAACTTGCAAAATAAAATTTAAAAAACGAGATGACGTTATCCTTTTATTTATCAGCATTCAGCTTCTGTGGGATTCCCTTTCCACCTTCATGTATCATTAAAGGGATGCTGGTCAAAATGCCGTGTCCGTGAAAGAATAAAATGTGCGGTGGGAATTTAGAGACAAATATCAGGAAAAAGTTGGTCAGGTTTTTGTTTTGTTTTTTTGCCATGAAATATATTTACTTTGTAACGTTGGGTCACGGCTGACATTCAGGCAGTAAAATGGCATTCCTGACTTGATTTGTGGGTGGTAAAATCAATAGATGCAGGCTCACACTCAGTAAGACACGACTTGCCCAGTGTGGGCAATGAAGAATACGTTGATATTTCAGCAATGGTTTGGAAACTCATTATCCAGTCCACTTTAAGCAAATAATTCAGGATAGATCCTGCACCTGAAAGTTTCTTATTTCCATAAGATGAAGCAGAGAGACTTAAGAAATTATGAACAAATCAATTC
This sequence comes from Xenopus laevis, assembly GCF_017654675.1. Taxonomy (NCBI): domain Eukaryota; kingdom Metazoa; phylum Chordata; class Amphibia; order Anura; family Pipidae; genus Xenopus; species Xenopus laevis. The sequence continues at coordinate 64,445,551 of NC_054376.1, forward strand.
ATTCATTACTTTTTCCATTTGTGGTGGTTGGTAACAGGTATTTGTTGGATTTCATATAATTTTTAGCCTCCAGTATCTTTATTTATCCTGAGCAATCATGTCATACCTTTTTTTTTCTGTAGCAGCAGGTGTTTCCTTTGAAATGGATCCTGACAAGTGGGCTCTTTTAGGAAAAGTAGTCAATGCTGTAGTACAGTAATCTCCAACCAGTGGCTCCTGAGCAACCCCTTGGATGTGGCTCTCAGTGTCCTTAACGCAGGACTTATTCAGGTGTTTATAAGTCCAGGCCTGGAGGCAAGGTTTAATTGGGGGGAAAAAACAGGTGTAGAGCCACCTGTAGGCTACCAAAACAAAGCCCTTATTTGGCATCCCCATGGTCTCTGGAGGGGAGCTTTAACCTCCATTAAAGGAAAAGGAATGGCAGTTGGGGGTGCCAAAAGTTAGGAAGAAGGAAGCCGATTGCTTGGTGGTGCTCGCTGGAAGAACCCCATGACTGGTGCAGTTTTCTCCTGATAGGAGCACCGGCCTGGGGTTTCAGGTAAGTTTATACAATCACTTGGGGGTGCCTAACTTTTGGCATCCCCAAGTAAATACCTATTTTCCTTCTCCTTTAATGCAACTCTGGCTCAATGCCCTGTGCTGGCTATGGATACTTGATACTACAAACATTAGGGGAAAAAACATTACCTCTGGGTAAATGTGAGCGCCCCATGGACATTGCTAAGCTGGGATCCCTTGGGAAAATTAAGCCCAGTATTGGGATGCAAAGAGCAGGGAATCACTGACATACCCCTCCCAGCGTTCACCCTTTACTGTGAAAGCGCAACAGTTATAACATCAACACACAAAAGGCATTGTTTATTGCACAGAAAATTGTGTTTAAGCACACTGCATACAACAAATAGAAAAGTACCTTCTCTCCTGCCATTTAAAGTAGATCCCATAATTAAATGTTAACCCATTGCATATTTAAAGAAATGATATCAAGGCCTCTGGTTGCAGAAGGATCCCAAAAGGCCATCTGTAAACAATCTGTAAACAACACTATCTTTGCATAGCATAGAATTAGACTTACTTTACTTTAGAAGAGGAGAGGGTAATAATAAAATTTGGACTAATGGGATGCTGGAAATGGTGTGTGCATCAAGTCAACAAATTGTTCTCGAAGATTTCCACGTTCACTATTTTTGCATCATTCTGTGTAGAAGCCAATTCAGGTCACGCTAGCTCACTAGCTTCGGCATGTCCACATCCTGCTCCTCTATTGTGCACATTCTCTATTCTGTGTACTGTTCATCTGATGCAGAAAACATGACTGACAGGGCAAACTCCTAGAGACTTCTCATTACACAGGCCTTGTACAGAGGTATTGTTCTTATTATGGGTTGTCTGCTTTCTATGGACTATTTACTAGCCAATATTTACCTCCCTTACTGAATACGTACCTGCTCACTGCTAAAATGTCTCTCTCTATGAGGGGGGTTTTCCTCTGCCTGGGGTATGCGGCCTATGCTAAGTGAAAGCTATTCCCCATGCAGTGCATGTGGAACTGGTGTCTGTTTGGCACTATATACAGTTGTATTCAGAATAATAGCTGACATCACTAACCGATCACTGTTTTAGTGAAAATTATATTTCTTCATGGCAAATTTACTAGTAGGTGTAGTAGAGTAATAGAAAACCAACAGTCATTACATGCATGCTGCTGATCCTGTGTAATTGAATCATTAACTGAGGCTTGTTCCAAATAATAGCAGTGTGGAGTTCAATTAGTGAGGTTTATTTAAGGAAGGAAGGCATTAAATGTTGTGTGTGCTGGTTATAGTGATAAAAAAAAGTTGATTGGAGAGGTGAAAACATATGCAGAAAATAATAGGCTGCTCTGCTAAAATGATACTGTAAAATGGCAACCAAAATCTGAAAGACATGGAAGGAAATGGAAATTGACCATTCAAATGGACAGAAAAATAGCCAAAATGGCAAAGACTCAGCCAATGATCAGCTCCAGGAAGTTGAAAGAAGGTGTAAAGTTAGTTACCTGTGAGTACTGTTACAATTAAAAGACACCTATGTGAAGGCAAGCTATAATCAAGAAGCCCTTGCAAAATTCTATTTTGTGGACTGATGAAAGCAAGGTAGTTATTTTTGGGTCTAGGGCCAGTTTGTCAGACAATCCCCAAAAACTGAATTGAAGCCACAGTACAGTGTGAAGACAGTGAAGCCTGGTGGCACAAGCATCATGATATGGGGATGTGTCTTATACTATGGTGTTGGGCCTATTTATCACATACCAGGGATCATGGATCAGTTTCAATCCATTCAAATACTTGAAGAGGTCATGTTGACTTATGCTGAAGAGAAAATGCCCTTGAAATGGATTTCAACAAGACAACTACCCCAAACACACCAGTAAATGAGCAACAACTTGGTCCAAGACCATCAAGAGTGGCCAACCTAATCCCATGGACTTTAATCCAATAGAAAACTTGTGGGTTGACATGAAAAAAATGCTGTTTCTGAGGCAAAACCAAGAAATGCAGAAGAATTGTGGAATGTAACAGGTGCCAGAAGTTGGTGGACTCCATGTAACACAGATGTGCAGCAGATCTCAGAAACACTGGTTATACAACTAAATATTAGTTCTGTGATTCAAAGGGAAGCAAAATCTTGAAATATTTTTCAGTTTATACAGTGAATGTTTGAGTTTGTAAAGAAGAATGCAGACACTGCTATTTTTTTTGGAACAGTCTAATATTCCATTTTCTTCACTTTCTGTAAAGGAATAACACAAACTTGATACATTTTTCTTCATGTTTTGATTTGGAATAGAATGTGCAGTGTTCCCAATGTATTTTTGTGTGTATGGAAATAAATGCTATTAAGGCTTTTGAGCTTTATTCACTTTTTGAAACACACTATTATTCCAACACAACTGTATGTAGCATCCTATGTCTCTGCTCTGCTAATAACTTCTGACATCCCCATTCAATGATACATCAGGGTTATATGTCCTTGGAAAATCAGATTTACAGTGAGGCAGTAAAACAAATGAACTAATAAATCTGGGCTTAGACATATACAGCAGGAGTGCCAATACTTTACTAATGTGAGGTCTACTTTTAGTGATATTGTCCTGTTATGATTTACATCCATAAAAATATTGTTAGCATTCTGTTGGAAATTATTACTTACATATTGATTTATGAGAAACTGTATATTGTTATTTATCAAACAACTATTCCTTATGTAACCTTAAAGGGATACAGTCATGGGAGAAAAAAAAAATTTTCAAAATGAATCAGTTAATAGTGCTGCTCCAGCAGAATTCTATACTGAAAACCATTTCTCAAAAGAGCAAACAGATTTTTTTATATTCAATTTTGAAATCCGACATGGGGCTAGACATATTGTCAATTTCCCAGCTGGCCCAAGTCATGTGACTTGTGCTCTGATAAACTTCAATCACTCTTTACTGCTGTACTGCAAGTTAGAGTGATATCACTCCCTCCCTTTTTCCCCCCAGCAGCCAAACAAAAGAACAATGGGAAGGTAACCAGATAGCTGCTCCCTAACACAAGATAACAGCTGCCTGGTAGATCTAAGAACAGCACTCAATAGTAAAAACCCATGTCCCACTGAGACACATTCAGTTACATTGAGAAGGAAAAACAGCAGCCTGCCAGAAAGCATTTCTCTCCTAAAGTGCAGGCACAAGTGACATGACCAGGGGCAGCTGGGAAATTGACAATATGTCTAGCCCCATGTCAGATTTCAAAATTGAATATAAAAAAATCTGTTTGCTCTTTTGAGAAATGGATTTCAGTGCAGAATTCTGCTGGAGTAGCACTATTAACTGATGCGTTTTGAAAAAAACATGTTTTCCCGATGACAGGATCCCTTTAACGTAACAAATATCTGAATGAAAAGCATGAAACAGGAGGGTGATTTAGACAAGCTGTTTGTTGACAAAGTCTTGAGATCTACTGATCACCAGCTAAAGGTCTACATGTAGATCCCGATCTACCTTTTTGGCATCCCTGATATAGAGCACTGATCGAGAGCACCCTTTTGATTATCTAAGAGCATTTTCATGAGACTAAAGATGGAATTCCCTCAAAACTAATTTTCAGATGACATAAGCGTACTCTTTTTGAATTCTTTATTTGGCCAATGCTGGACAATTGGAGTATGTCTCCTGCTATTGATAATCCAGTCATCTGCAGTATCAAATGCAACCAAGACAAGAATGATTGTAACAACACTGTTGAAGCTTGCAATGGACCAAATATAAGCAGTTTCATCCATTTTCCATGACAGATTTGGATCTGTGCCACAGTTTGCAGGGTACCAAGGGCAGTTGAGAAGTAGTCTGAACGGTTGCTGAAAAGAATTTGTTTAGGAACTGCAGGGACCCTTTGGCTCGGGCCAGTAAAAAGTTGGGGAGCTTCAGCTATCTTCTAAACTGCTGGAACTCAGAGATTTTCAGTGTCCTGTAGTGTATGTGAATGTGATCAGGGCCTTAGATTGCAAGCTCTGTTAATACAGGGACTGATAATGATGTCCAACTGGCAGCCCATCATTACAAACTTCTGATGGTATTTAATTGCCTTCAATTCCACGCCGCCCTCTTGTAGAAAAGAGGACCTGTTTAACTAGTACAGGGTGATCATTACTAAGTGAAAATATCTACTTTATTAATAAAATAGCCTTAGAGATATAGTATACCCCTCATAATATCTTTTCATGACAATGCAATTACACTGATAAGATTAGAAACAAGAAATATTAAATGCTTATATATAAAATTATCTTTTATTGCTGGGAGTCAAGGTTTTTTGTTTTTTTTTTTAGGATCCTGGAGGCTTTCCTTGGACACAAGAAATTGCACACACAGGTTTACATACACTAGAAATAAAAGAAATACAGTATGGTCCATTCACTCTACCCAAGCATAATAATTATCATTATTGTCCAAAGTGCAGTCTCTGCTGTACCATTGAAGGATATTATGTTTTGTAACAGACATTGCCACAGCAACCCATCTTCCAGCAGAACTGTTCAATGAGACACATCCAAACAGGCTCCACTGAATAGAAAGCAAATGTAGCTACTCCATGTTTCCAGTATGCATTGGCCAAGGGCCAGTGCCAACATCACACTCAGGGTTCGGTATTGCTTCTACTTGTGGAACAGCTGAGGCTTGCTGACTCTGCCACAGTTGATGTAGCTCCTTAAACTGCTCCACCAACTTGTCTTTAAGGTCTGGATGGGAAATCTGAAGTCGAATACTGTCAGCTGACCATGAAGATTCCCCTGTGAAGATCTCAGAGAGTAAACGGGCCGCTACTGGAATGACCTACAGCAGAAAATACAAAGGAACAATCATACATTAAGAGAAGTAGAACATGGTAGAGGAGAAGTAAGTCATTCAGAATATAATCAAAAAATTTAAATTAATGCTTATATTTATAGTTGTGTTCAGAACAGCAGTGTGTTTAAAAAAGTGAATAAAGCTCAAAATCCTTATAATACCTTTTATTTCCACACACACACACTCTATTCCAAATCAAAACATGAAGAAAATTATCACATTTGTGTTATTCCTTTACAGAAAGTGAAGAAAAGGGAATATTAGGCTGTTCCAAAAAAAGTGTCTGCATTCTTCTTTACAAACTCAAACATTCACTGTATAAACTGAACCATGTTTCAAGATTTTGCTTTCCTTTGAATCACTGAACTAATATTTAGTTGTATAATCAGTGTTTCTGAGATCTGCTGCACATCTGTGTTACATGGAGTCCTCCAACTTCTGGCACCTGTTACATTCCACAGTTCTTCTGCATTTCTTCACATCTTTTAATGTCCAGGGATTGGGTTGGCCACTCCATAACATCAATCTTGTTGGTCGTTGCCCTTTGGCATAAGCCAATATGACCTTCAAGTATTTTGATGTATTGAAACTGATCCATGATCCCTGGTATGTGATAAATAGGCCCAACACCATAGTATGAGACACATCCCCATATCATGATGCTTGTGTCACCAGGCTTTACTGTCTTCACACTGTACTGTGGATTCAATTCAGTGTTTGGGGGTCGTCTGACAAACTGTCTGCAGTCCCTAGATCCAAAAAGATCAGTCCACAAAAAGGCAGATGCCCGTTTTTCAACAATGGGACTTTGCAGAGGCTTCTTGCCAATAGCTTGGCTTCACAATTGTACCAGTACTCACAGGTAACTTAAGACTATTTTTGATCTTCCTGGAGCGGATCATTGGCGGAGTTTTTGCCATTTTAGCTATTCTTTTTCCCCTCTTCAATCAACTTTTTAATCAAAGTACTCTCTTCTTCTGCACAATGTCTGGAACGAGCTATTTTACACAGATTTTCAGAGAGAAATGCACTATAACCAGCATGCACAACATTTGCTGCCTTCCTTCCTTAAATAACGGCTGTAATTGACTCTTGTTTTTTCACAGAATGAATGACCTCACTAATAGAACTCCACACTGCTATTATTAGGAACAAACTACTATTATTTTGAACACTGCTACTATTTGGAAAAAGCCTCTGTTATTGAACCAATTACACAGAATCAGCAGCATGCATGTCATTACTGTTGGGTCTGTTTGTTTTCTATGAATCTACTACACCTACTAGTAAATTATTTGCCATATAGAAATATAATTCTACCAAAAACAGTGATTGGTCAGGCTAGTGATGTCGGACTGTTATTATTCTGAACACAACTGTATATCTGGAGACACCCCTATGGCTTTATATCTTTATCCAAAATAATTATGAGAACACATTAAAATTATATTATACAAGTATTAATATAGGCCTGTTGTATTAAACTATATAAAGCAATACTAATCTAGGAGGGGTCCATTAAAGAATATGAGAGTAGTGAACTAATAAAAGGCAAAACACAAGTCAGCGTTGCAACCCTTCATTCATTTTGGTACCTGCACAGTAATTAGCTTCTTCTCCTTGGGTTTCCGGTCTGGCCATTCTTCCCCAAAACAGAAAAAGATCTCATACGAGGGCAGTGAGGTTGTTAGTCCCTTCTGACAAGCAATGAGCTCTGAGCATATATTACCGAAAATAAAGAGGAAAACAGATCTCAGTTACAGGCGAATCCTCTCTTGGGAAACAGCCTGAAGAATTGCAGTGCCCCAGACAAGAAGCTTCTAATGTCAACACTCAGTATTACAATGTTTGTTTTATTTTTGAAGAACTGTATGTATATAAATTAGCCCTAGGGCAAGTTTTGGACATGACAGAGAGCACTCAGGCTGAGCGGGGCATCTTGGAAGGAAAATATCTAAAGTAAAATGTATTACGGATATCTTATCAGGAAAGCCTTTAGGGTTAGGGCACACGCTTGGATTCAGGAAGATTAGTCGCCTGGGCACAAATCTCCTCTTCTTCGTGGCGACTAATCTCCCTGAACTGCCTCCCGCCGGCTACAATTAAATCGTCGGCAGGATGGCACTCGGAGCGCTTCGTTTTCCAAATTGCCCGAAGGAAACTTCAGGCGACTTCGGAAAACAAAGCGATCCGAGTACCATCCCACCGGCGGGAGGTAGTTCGGAGAGATTGGTCTCCCTGAAGAAGAGATTGGTCGCCGGGCAACTAATCTCCCTAAATCTGAGAGTGCTGACCCTTATCCTGAAAGCTCCAAATGACACTGATTTCCCTAAAACCAATGAGATTAAAAATCATTGTTCTATTTTTGCACTGATACAACCTTTTCGTTAGCAGCTCCAGATTAAAAGAACAAAATGGAATTTTGAAGTGTCTCCATCTCCGATAATTTAGAATGTTTATAGATATGTGAATGTTGTAAATCCAAGATTCATCTGGCAAAGGAAGTAGCCTTACATTATGCCCACATTCTTGTTCTAATACATTCCTCTTACTTTGAATCAGTGTGGTCCAGATTGTTAATTGTAATGGCCCATAATTTCCACTAGAACTCATGTGCATGCTCTGCTAAACCCTGGGAGTATAGTGGTCTCTAAAGCTTTTGAATTACGACCAAATAAAAGCTATCATAAACTGATATTAATCAGTCTTGAGGAAAAGGGTGGCCTCTCTAATATTCTACATGTATATAATACAGAATTATTAAAAAAAACTCCATTTCAACATTCACATGCAGATCTTACCATTCAGGAAGGTCTCCAGACTGAAGATCTTAATCCTCTTTTCTCTCTCAATGGAATTGGGTCTATCAGTGTTACTAGCACAGGGTCCAGACCAAAAGACCTTGCACTGGCAGAGACGGATGGCATAGATATCTTGACCTTGAAGGAACAGGATAAGTCCCCGGTCCATCACATCCAGTAGATGGTTAGTGTAGAATTTTTGTTTCTCGTTATTGACCCCTTCTGTTCCAGGGAAGCGAACTTGCTCTAGTGTGGTGGGCCCAAATAACTCCACTTGTTCAGGGGTGGGTTCCAAATTACTGTAGAAGAGGCGGCAACCATGGGGATTACTAACAGTCATTGATCCAGCCTGTTTTCCTCTGTATAAAAACTTGATTTCTAGATCAGTCACTGCAACAAGGAAAACAACGTCACAAAAATGTTCTGTACATTTTATGCCAGAGAACTATGATCTGTTACAGTTGAGCTATCGTGCAGTGAGATATGGCTATGACTTGCATTCACAGTATTACACACAAAATAACTTAATTTCAGAGCATTTCAGGCCTATTAATTATCAGAAATTGATAAACTATAAAGAGTAACTGTTAATTGTATCCCTAATCTATAGCTGTACTGCAAAATGTGCAACCATTTGTCTTAAAAGTTTACTAGAAATGACTGTCTGGTTGTGGTTGAGTGTGGTAAATATGCTAGATACTAGATATTTCATATATACCTACAGGGTAACATTTGAGGACTGATGAGGACGTCTGGGATTCCCTGATCAATAGATGGTGGAATCCCTCCTTGGACGGATAGTTCCACATCTGATGATGGTTTCAAGACACTTCCTTGGACCAACTCTGGGAGAGGAAGGGCTGCATTTTGTGATACCAAACTCTGGGGTGACATATCAACTTCAGAGTATGCTCCAGCGGGAACAGGGGTTGCAGCAGTGGATTGAGCCGTCAGGTTATGCTGAATGATGTCCTGAGGTCCAGGAAAGTTGTGGTTTGTACATGAGCTGTGAAAGTCAGGTTCAGCTTTAGGCCAAATGAATGGATGTAAAGTGTCCGGAACTGGAGGGCACAAGGAATCTGCAGAATAAATCAGGTCATCAAATTAGATCCCACAATGCAATACATATGCAAATGAAACCTTAAAAGGGCACCAATCATAACTAAAATCATTTAATAAATACACTATGTGAAAGTTAAAGAAATCCAATATTTAAAATAGTTTGAACTGTTTGTTTAATGTAAATGATCAGCTCACTATACCTTCTGCAAAATCTCCCCTGCAGTTCTAGTTGAGGCAGGCATCTTGGATTTCACGGTCACGGTCTTCTCCTACCTATATCTTCCCAGCCAACTGTAGCTCTGAAATCTCGCACATGCTCAGTTGAAATTCCTTGGTTGCCTAGCAACCCTTCTAAGCTATTTTCAAATCAGCCAAAACCTCTGTGTTAGCTGCTGTTCCGTAGTACTGCCACCTGCTGGAAGTTGGTGTGTGCCCTTCATTTGCATAATAACATCACCAGCAGGGGACAAGATAGGGGAATCTCCTGATTCTTCTAGTGGAGGAGTTTACTAAAGCTAGGCATTCTGGGTAGAATACTCAGGGCAGTGCTACAATCGGAGCATGCTCGTGAACTTATTTGCATGTTAGAGTCACGGTATGGACTCCCTTGGTGAAATAACCCATTTGACAAAGTAAGGGATTTTTTAAAAACTGCTGGGTTTTTTTCCCAAAAAACTGTATATGTAGTTTGATTAAAAGTGTTTAGGTTGTACTGGTCAGATTGTTAATATCTGTTTGATTTTGGCTGTGATAGGTGTCCTTTAACCACAGTTGCACGGTGATACAAAATAAAGGTGTGGTCTAATATTGCTCTGCTTAATTTCCTGGCGTTTGTGTCAGTTTCAAAGAAGAATGTCTCCCTTTGCTAAATGAACTTTCCTCAGAATATTATTCAATCTGCACCTATATAAAATTCAATGTATTTTAGTAGTAGCAGCTGCTGTCTCCATTAACTTATTCTGTTACAGACAAAATCAAAATTAATAGCACCAAGTAATGTTAGTAATGCACTCACCACTGATATGGAGCATTGGAAATCTAGCACCAATCTGCTGAGAAAAGGAAGAGGTAGGTTGAGATCAGTTTAAACTAACATTTGGGGAAGAAAGTGAATAAAAGAATGGTAGTTGGTGTAGGGTAGATGTGTATTCTCACCTCCTCATCATCATCACCATCATTGTCATCAACAATGGGCTCTAAAAAAAGTAAAG